>NC_083593.1:57904363-58071863 GCF_027579695.1 Neoarius graeffei
CGGGCTCAGCCCGAAGCAGTGACGTGGGCCCAACCTCCTGTGGGTTCACCACCCACAGAGGTCGCCGTAGGGGATTGGTGCAGCGTGGATTGGGCAGCAGTCAAAGGCAGCGGCCTCGACGACCTGATCCCCGAACACAGTGGCTAGCTGTTGGGAAATGGAATGTCACTTCGCTGGGGGGGCG
The DNA here is from genome assembly GCF_027579695.1 of Neoarius graeffei. Taxonomy (NCBI): domain Eukaryota; kingdom Metazoa; phylum Chordata; class Actinopteri; order Siluriformes; family Ariidae; genus Neoarius; species Neoarius graeffei. The sequence goes on from NC_083593.1 coordinate 57,904,548, forward strand.
GAGCCTGAGCTTGTGCGTAAGGTTGAGAGGTACCGGCTAGAGATAGTCAGCCTCACCTCCACGCACAGCTTGGGCTACGGAACCCAGCTCCTCGAAAGGGGCTGGACCCTCCACTTCTCTGGAGTCGCCTATGGTGAATGGCGGCAGGCTGGCGTGGGCTTGCTTATAGCTCCCCAGTTCAGCCACCATGTGTTGGAGTTTACCCCAGTGAACGAGAGGGTCGCCTCTCTGCGCCTTCAGATCGGGGAGAAGGCTCTTGCTGTTGTTTGTGCCTACGGGCCGAATAGCAGTATAGAGTATCCGGCCTTCTTGGAGTCCCTGGGAGGGATACTGAGAGATGCTCAGACTGGGGACTCCATTGTTCTACTGCAGGACTTCAATGCTCACGTGGGCGACGACAGTGACACCTGGAGGGGCATGATTGGGAGGAACGGCCTCCCCAATCTTAACCCGAGTGGTGTTTTGTTATTGGACTTCTGTGCTAATCACAGTTTGTCCATAACGAACACCATGTTCAAGCATAGGGGTGTCCATAAGTGCACGTGGCACCAGGACACCTTAGGTCGGAGGTTGATGAAACGACAACAAAGTCAATCAATCATCGGATCTCCGGCCCTATGTCTTGGACACTCGGGTGAAGAGAGGGGCTGAGCTGTCAACTGATCGATCACCACCTGGTGGTGAGTTGGATCCGCTGGCGGAGGAGGAAGCCGGACAGACCTGGCAGGCCCAAACGTATGGTGAGGGTCTGGTGGGAACGTCTGGCCGAGCGCTCTGTCGGGGAGGTCTTTAACTCCCACCTCCGGGAGAGCTTCTCCTAGCTTCCGAAGGAGGCGGGGGACATTGAGTCTGAGTGGACCATGTTCTCTGCCTCCATTGTCGATGCGGCTGTTCGGAGCTGCGGCTGCAAGGTCTCCAGTGCCTGTCGTGGCGGCAATCCCCAAACCCGGTGGTGGACACCGGAAGTAAGGGACGCCGTCAAGCTGAAGGAGTCCTATCAGGCCATGTTGGCCTCCGGGACTCCTGAGGCAGCTGACGGGTATTGGCAGGCCAGGCGTGCCGCAGCTCAGGCAGTTGCAGAGGCAAAAACTCAGAACTGGGAGGAGTTCAGTGAGGCCATGGAAGAGGACTAATCGGTCGGCCTCGAAGAAATTCTGGCAAACTGTCTGGCGCCTCAGGAGGGGGAAGCAGTACTCTGCCAACACTGTTTATAGTGCGGGTGGGGAGCTGTTGACCTCGACTGGGGACATTGTCGGGCGGTGAAAGGAATACTTCGAGGATCTCCTCAATCCCATCACGTCTTCCATTGAGGAAGCGGAGGCTGATGACTCAGAGGTGGACTTGTCCATTACCCACGCCGAAGTCACTGAGGTGATTAGCAAGCTCCTCGGTGGCAAGGCACCGGGGGTGGATGAGATCCGCCCTGAGTATCTCAAGTCTCTGGATGTTGTGGGGCTGTCTTGGCTGACACGCCTCTGCAACATCGCATGGCGGTCGGGGACAGTGCCTCTGGAGTGGCAGACTGGGGTGGTGGTCCCTCTTTTTAAGAAAGGGGACCGGAGAGTGTGCTCCAATTATAGGGGAATCACACTTCTCAGCCTCCCAGGGAAGGTTTACTCCAGGGTACTGGAGAGGAGAATTCAGCCAATAGTCAAACCTCGGATCCAGGAGGAACAATGCGGTTTTCGTCCTGGTTTGCCCATCTAGTCCACATGTGCTTTGTGGATCTGGAGAAGGCATTCGACCGTGTCCCTCATGGTATTCTGTGGGGGGTGCTTCGGGAGTATGGGGTTCGGGGCTCTTTGCTAAGGGCTGTCCGGTCCCTGTACGAACGCAGCAGGAGTCTGGTTCGCATTGCCGGCAGTAAGTCAGACCTGTTCCCAGTGCATGTTGGACTCCGGCAGGGCTGCCCTTTGTCACCGGTTCTGTTCATAACCTTTATGGACAAAATTTCTAGGCGCAGCCAGGGGCCGGAAGGAATCCTGTTTGGGAACCACAGGATTTCATCTCTGCTTTTTGCAGATGATGAGGAGTTTAAGTATCTCGGGATCTTGTTCACGAGTGAGGGAAGGATAGAGCGTGAGATCGACAGGTGGATCGGTGCGGCCTCCGCAGTGATGCGGTCACTTTACCGATCCGTCGTGGTGAAGGAGCTGAGCCAAAAGGCGAAGCTCTCGATTTACCGGTCGATCTATGTTCCGACTCTCACCTATGGTCATGAGCTTTGGGCAATGACCGAAAGAACAAGATCATGGATACAAGTGGCCGAAATGAGTTTCCTTCGCAGGGTGGCTGGGCGCTCCCTTAGAGATAGGGTGAGAAGCACAGTCACTCGGGAGGAGCTCGGAGTAGAGCCGCTGCTCCTCCACATCGAGAGGAATCAGCTGAGGTGGCTCGGGCATCTCTTTCGGATGCCTCCTGGATGCCTCCCTGGGGAGGTGTTCCAGGCATGTCCCCCCAGGAGAAGGCCCCGGGGAAGACCCAAGACATGCTGGAGGGACTATGTCTCTCGGCTGGCCTGGGAACGCTTCGGTGTTCTTCCCGAGGAGCTGGCCGAGGTGTCTGGGGAAAGGGAAGTTTGGGCTTCCATGCTCAGACTGCTGCCTCCGCGACCCGGCCCTGGATAAGCGGAAGAAGACAAGACGAGAGAAATTAAATTTGATGGTGAAATGATGCATCTCTGTTCCTTCATCCAGTCGATTAACCACAAAATTTAGGAAAGTTTTAACATTTTGAAGAACTGTATGGTGCATGACTGAAAGTAGAGAACTTACATATGAATAATTTGCTTTTAAATATGTATGCAAAAAGTTGGCATGCACATGCATGCACACACAAAAAAAAACAAAAACAGCAAAAAAAAAAACACATGTATGGTTTATTTAGTAAATGAAAACATTTCCATTAAATAATTCTGCATATTTAAAAAGGACATTAGTTATTTATTTGCAGAATTGAACAGATGGAATAATATAAAGTCATAAATGATGCATGTGCAAAACAGTGTAGACACCCTCCCAGTTGATCTCAGAACTTGATTAATTTGTTATTTAAAAAAAAGCAAAAAACAAAACATGGACTAGTAAAGTAAAAAAAAAAAAAAGTGACAGTCTCACTTTCTCAGTTTCTGCCAGCTCACCACATTCGGTCAAATCTTTTCCATGATGGATAAAAGGTTTAGGTTACAGAAATAAGTGTTTAAGTTTATAAATTGCTTTGACAGATTCTCCCACATCACCGTGACTGAGATGGAGTTTGGATTAGAAAGTTCTTACTTTCCTCAGCAGTCGTGTAGATGGTTCCGGGCAGTTTAGGGTGCGCCTCTGCAGTTTTGGCTGCGATCACCACGTTCGCACCGTCTCGGGCAGCTTTAAGAGCGATGGCTTTGCCGATACCTCGACTCGCTCCGGTGATGAACAGAGTGCAACCAGACAGCTTTCTGGAACAGCGCATGGGTCAGGGGGACAAACAAACACCAGAAAAAGAGAAGTGACAAACAGAACTAACGATCAGATCAGACAAAAATGTATTTATCCCCGAAGGGCAATTAGAAGGGCAAAGAGTGGTACATTAAAATAAGAGCAAGAAAATAAAATCACGAAAAGAATAAAATCACAAAAATGGGTGGGGAAAAAAAGCATATTATGTACAAGGTACAATGGCAGGCTTGCTGCCAGTAACAAAGTTTAAAAAAAAAAAAGCAGCAGATAAAATATGGCAAATAAATAAAATGAAGCGTGGATAAAATTAAAATGACAATATGATTGGAGTGACATTGTAGTTAAAGTGACAAGGTGATATTGCAATATTGCACATCAGGACATGTGATATTGCACTAGAGTATTGTACAGAAGACTTAAGTTATTGTAACTGTCTTAGACTTCTCAGAGTTCAGGAGGAGAATAACACTTGGAACAAAGGTTGCTCTCCTCCTCTGGGTCTTACAGGCCGGACAGCGGAACCTGCAACCAGACGGCAGCTGCTCAAATGCCGGGAACAAAGTATGAGTCGAGTCCTTAAGAATTCGACGAGCCAGACCGCTAGCCTGCTGCTCGTACACAGCATTCAGGTGGCGAGCAGGAAGAACAATAATCTTAGAACACACCTTGACAATATTATGCAGGCGGTTCCTATCCTGTACAGTAATGGAGTAATACCAGCAGCATATAGAAAAAGCTAAAACACTTTCAATGAATGTATAATAGAATGTCGACAAGACAACGATGCATTATTTTATTCAGATTTACATTCACACTGTTAGGACATGGGATCAGTGGAGTACCTGGAGGGTTCTCTCAGGGTTAAGGGTTCTAGGGAAAATTCTGGAGGGAAAAAAAGTTTACATTTATAAAGCTAGAATCCTGCAGGAAATTTGTATTATTATTATTATTATTATTATTTATCGTTGTGGAAAAAAGTCTAGAAGTTCCACTGCACCTGTGCATGATGACTAATTTAGAACAAAGGTCACGTGAAATATTTTTTTATTAAAACACGTGCATTATATTTATTAACCAAATCAGTTTATTAATAAACTAAAGAGAAAACCTGATCGTCTCTGAACACAATGACATTTTAATATCTCCAGACTCAGCTCCCACATCTGGAACAGCAGCTTCCCCGAGTCTCAGTGAAGTAAATAAACATCCCCGAGCGAGCAGGGAGGTGACCTTTAACCCTGCTCCAGTTCAGCTGCTTCTCTAAAAGCCCAACTCACCCTGTGTTCTGCAGCATTGTGCACTTTTCCAGCTCCTCACAGCGCCTTCACAGACCAGAACTTAACACAATTCAGAGCTGAAACCTGACTAAAGCTCCCTCACACTCCACACAGGCCACTCCGCCTCCTGCCCTTTAACACACTTTTTACCATCACTTTCACTTCCGGTGCACAGCCGTCCTTAGCGGTCCCAAACCCGGAAGTACAGAAAAACAACGTCCCTTTGATATGATATTGTATATCGTTTATTTTTTGTCTTAGTAGAATAAACGTTAATTATATAATTTAATTCCATTTTAATGTTCATCAAAAGATTTTTAAAAACGGTTTCAATTTATTAAACCCAACAAACTTCACATTCAACCATATTTTCGGTGATGTAACTCTAGCGCCCTCTGCTGGATAAAAACCCTCCTTTTTCATTTTCTACTTAGAACTCCTTATTTATATTTAGTACCAAATAAGAAACAAAGATAGATAGATAGATAGATCACTTTATTTACCCCAGAAAGTAAGTCATCGGCATTACAGGATTAAAGCAGCAATACAAACATTAGTGTGCAAGCAAGACTTCAAAATAATTAAAAAATACTTCAACATATTCAATAGTAAAAAAAAAAAATTCACCATAAACACCAGGATAGAGCCAGCCTTTTTTAAAATATTTTTTTGGGGCTTTTTCCACCTTTATTGGATAGAACAGGAGAGAGACGGGGCGGGATCAGGAAATGACCCCTGGTCGGAATCGAACCCAAGTCCCCGGATTTATGGTATGGCACCCGAGCCACGACGCCCCAGAGCCAGCCTTCTTTAGTGTGTTGCGCTTCTTCACTTCCCTGGCTCTAATGCATCTTGATACCAGTTTTATATATATATATATACACACACACACGTGTACATAAACGCCTGATACACTGTATAGTCCATTGTGTCTGGAGTTTATCCATTTTATTGTGTCTAAATGAATACTGGAGAATATCTCACAATGTAGAGATAAAGGTTTGTATAAACTAATATTTACCTCACTACTGACAGAAAACATTATCCACGTCTGCCTGTCTGTGTGTCTGGTCCCCTCTTTAGACCTTTATTGGATGTTATTGTATAACCCGTGTCGATAGAGGGCGCTGTAGGTACCTTATTGTTCTAAAAGCTCTGGAACATTTAACCCTTTCCTGGGTATTAATATAAAGGCTAGACTTGCCCCAGAAACAGGGAACTGGACAGTGAAGGTTTCTGTTTAACTGAAGCCAAGAGTCTGAGACCTGAAAATCTCAACCAGTCTATAGTTTAATTATGGTGTGTGTGTGTGTGTGTGTGTAGGACTGCAGTTATTCTGGTCTAACTGGTGCAACAAGTTCCCACATGTTTCCTGAAGACTGAGCAGAAAACAGCTTTGTGTCCTGTGACACAGTAGAACACAGATGGGACCTTTTTTTTTAACTATCTGAAACATGAAAGTTAAAATGTCACACACACACACAGAATGACAAGCGACTTCACATATTATTGAACAGATAGTTGATTGTTTTCCCTGTGGAACCGGTTCATTGAAATGATTCATTCGGTTCATTAAAGCAATTAATGTGTGTGTGTGTTCTATAGTTCCCACGCACACACTTCCTCATGAAGTGATTAATCCTCGCATCACACACTCCCATTATTATTATTATTATTATTCATAATAATACATTTTTTATTATCAGTGCATTATAATGTCTATTATTTATCTCTGCTAAAACACAAACCTCCAAACACCCGTGCAGAAAAAAAGGTGTGTCAGCTTGGAGAGGAGGAGGAGGAGGCCATTTTGTAGTGAGCATGCCAGTGTTATTTGTGCTCAGCTCAGTGTCAGGAGCAGGAAGTGGTGCCTTTGTGCTGTAGGGGAGTGAGACTGTGCGGCTGTGGAGCTGCTCTGAGCCTTGAACCCACAACCCACCTCCGGTTCTGCACCTTTTCGTCCTCCTCATGTCCACACTGCTGTTTCTGCTCGTCTCCTCCTGTTCTGCTGGGCCATGGATGGGTATGTTCTGGGTTTGTGTTGTTTCTTCTCTTTCCGCTTTGCTCCTGACTCTCGCACCTTTAGGTTTTGCACGCTGGATATTACACGATATTTTATTCCACGGCATTAGAGGAGCCTGTGATGGAGCCCGGAGCCGGAGAGCTTTACATTAAAATCACAGTAATGTGCTGAGCGGAAATGGCACGGGGGGTGAGGGGGTGTACGCGCTGCTTCTCTCTGAGCTGGGCTTGTTGTTGTTGTTGTTTTGATTTGAGGTTCCATAGAGTTACATTTTTACACTGTTTGAATCCGGAAGACGGAATAAAGCGGAAGTGTTTAGTAACAGTGTAGCAGTAAAGTTGTGTTTGAGGAAGTGGAGCTGCTCTGAATTTCTCCTCATCACATCCAGAACCCGGAGAACTCTGCTCGGGCACCAGGGTGTGAAATAATCTGTAAAAGTTTATCCGACTTCCGGGCTGGCTGTGTGATGTGGCTGCAGCTTTTACCCTCCGGGTGGGCGGGTGGGTGTGTTTTGCCCCCACAGCGGGGTAATAAGCAGGCTGCCATTTTAAAGCTTTTAAAGGGGCGTTTGTGTGGAGAGCAGGCTGAGAGCGCGCCCGGGTTCAGCACACTGTGTGATGATGATGATGATGATGAAGGCTGTGCAGGGCGCCATGTTGCTTTTGCACTCTGTCTGTCTGCCTACCTGTCTGTCTGTCTGTCTGTTTTAAAGGCCAGTGGCTGATTGTTTACAAGCGCGTGCGTGGGAAGTCGCGTGAGCGCGCGCGCAGTCGTGGTGGGCGGAGGCGCGCCATATTTATCACCCCTCCCCCCATGTATTTATTTTGTTTATTTTGTTTATTTGACCCAAAAAACCTCCTGAGAGCATGACCCCCTGCTTTCCTCTGCATGCATCAGCCCAGAGGGGAGCATCTTTTTTTTTTTTTTTCTTCAGTTTTTAATAACAAAATCTATCCTGAGTGCATCAAGCTCGAGGTGATGATTTGCAAAAGTATTTTTAAATTTATACAAATGTCCCAGTATTAAGAGAGATCTTAAAAACATTTCCTCAAGTGTGTCAAACCTCACAGAACAAAACAAACTAATATTATTTATATTTTTGTTTTTTCCTTTTTGGTGTCCTGTAAGATTACAGCACTTCACTATTCAGACCCGAACGCACTGCGTCTAGCTTTCTAACAGAACCTTTTTCTATGCACAGCCTCCGAGAACCCTTTAGAGTTCTAGATTTACCCGAGTGTACACAGAATGTTGGCTATTGTTAGATCAACGCAGGCTACATGTGAGTGTAATGGGAGAACTGAAAGCATTAGATTATGTGCTTTGCTTTCACTCCTCGGGGATTTCCAGGGTCAGATAGAAAAAACCCCTCTCTGCTGTCAGCATTAGGCTGCAACACCACGCAACAATGTGGGTTCAAACCCAGTACACAGCCGGGTTAAAGGTGTGTCTACATTTTGAATGGAACCATAGAGATGGTGTATATTTCAACGTATTTCTCATTTATTTAATAATTCAAGTCACTGTCAAGCCTTCTGTGAAGTTTAAAGGTGATGTTAGTAAGGTCTTTCTAAACCTGTATATGTTACAGTATTGCCCCCTTTCTGCTAAAAGGAACCCATGATGCATTGCAGCTGACGTGTTTTCATCACTATTCATTTCTTCTCACAAGCAGAAGCTCGCTAACTAAAGCAGTGTGTGAGAGAATAATCTTCACTACTGGATTATTTTGTGTGAAATGTATGTAGAACATTTAACTTAATGTCGGTGTAAAAATATTTTAATCAAAGGCCAGAGAAGGGAAAATGTCATGTTTGTGTAAAGAAGGTAAAGGTCGTAAAAGGCAGGATGAGAAGAGAAAAGTCCACACCCACATGGAGTTAGAAATACAGAGGGCGGTTTTATTAATTTTTAAGATTTGTTTATTTATTTTTAAAGCCTGCAAATAAGTACTGTACCCCCAACAATAACGGCAGGAGGCGAAGGGGTGGACTGGGGAGGGGGCGTGGCAGGAGGCGAAGGGGTGGACTGGGGAGGGGGCGTGGCAGGAGGCGAAGGGGTGGACTGGGGAGGGGGCGTGGCAGGAGGCGAAGGGGTGGACTGGGGAGGGGGCGTGGCAGGAGGCGAAGGGGTGGGTTTTTTTCTTCAAAGACAGGAAATCTAAAAATGTAGGTGCGTTAATAGCGCTGTGTGCGCGTGGAGTGTGCACCTGTGGAGTGTGTGTGTGTGTGGCATTTGACGTCTCTCTCAGGTATGAAGTATGGCTGCTGATATTGTGGCTCAGTTGAACCTGATCTCATCTCCTGCTCATTTGTGTGCAAACCGGCTGAACCTGTCCTCCTGAGCAGTGTCCTGAACTAGCAAACAAGGTGATTCATTAATATCCGACTGAACAGGTGAGCTCTCTCTCTCTCTGATCTCCGTTCTGTGAAATGTTTCCTGTCTCTCCTCCAGTATGAGCTCTGCTTTAGATTATAGATCGTCTAAAAGTGGTGTTGGGCTTCAACTTGGTTTCATAACATGAATTAGCAATGACCATGGCTCTCCTGCAGCATTGTCCAGGGCTAAAACCTAATAATGACTGGAGCGAGGTCTGGCCTGAGCTTCTCACCAAGTTCCTTTTTTTAGTCCCTTTTGGGAGACAAACCATGTGTTCTTGGTTATTTTGGGAAATGCTTTATTATGGGTGTTGGATAAAAGCAGAGGGGTTGAGGGGCGGGGCATGCCAGAGGAATTCCCTTAAAGCTCATAGGCAATGGTTTTAATTTTATGCACATTTTTAACTTGTGTTTAAAAACCCTCTGTAATTTTCTTCTGGTCCCAAGAAGTATTGTTAATAAGTAATAATTAAAATAAGTTGGCGCGGATTGCGGCAAATTTCTTTTCGGCTATTTTCGTGACCACTTGGCGCGCGATGTTATTTAAGCCAAACAAACCACTTGAGTTGAGTCCACTTCCGTTTACTTACATTGCCGTTCGGCTTGAGTGCAGACGTGTGTTCAGGAATTTCCAAAGAAACCCCCATGCCTTATTGTTGTGCAGTGAACTGTAACAACGGGACCGGTTCAGGAAGAAGCTTTTACCTTTTTCCGAGAGAGGAGAAGAGGCAGAGAGAGTGGATTGGCTTTTTCCGGAAGAGGCAGAGCGAGAGAATTGGCTTTTTCTGAAAGAGAAGAGGCAGAGCGAGTGGGTTGGCTTTTTCCGAAAGAGGATTGTGCGTGTGAAGCCAGAGGGTTGTTTTTTTCCGGAAGAGGAGAGGAGGCAGAGAGAGCGGGTTGTGTGCGTGAAACAAAATCAAGCAGTCAAAGAAGAAACGGAGCAGCAACGCTCAAGCAAAAAGGAGAAGATTGGAGGTAAACATTTTTACTTTTGCTTGCAATTGACAAGTCAAGAATCCTGAGGGATCCTGTACAATCACTGTGGAAATGAGACAAAGGGATTTTTCCTCGCTTAGAGTCGGCTATAAATAGTATAATGCCGTGGATGGCAGGCTAATGTGGCCTACCGGCGCGCTGTCCAGTAATCGTTCCCTATATCCACTAGGGAGGCGGTTTAATTATTCTTCAAAAGGGCTCTTATTTAGTATTACGACGAAAGTAGGAATTTATCATAACTACCAGGATAAATCGTTTGGGCGCGAGTCTTGTTGAGGTCCGGGGTCGCCGCGATCAGAGTCGGCCGAGTCGCTGCCCGATTCCGAGGCCGCACGGTCAAACCAGTGAGCCGCATTCATCGATTGCTTCGCAACGGCCATAAGTTCATACATATGATTTCACCTCTCGATATTCAATTTGGAGAGTTCCTACTTCAAAATCGCTCTCGCTTTCAGACATTTTACACAACCTCTCACGACCAAAGTCCGTACACGTGTGCTCAGTTTGCAGGTAAACACAGAGCTGCTCCCGGTCTGTTTGGCTTAAATGACGTCATGACGACGCCCCCCTGGCAGTGAAAGTGCACATAAGTGAGATGTAAACAAACCTTCGGAAACTGGGCAAAACAGTATAGTTTAACCGTTTTATTCAATTTTAGGTGCAAATTAGACACCAGGAAGATTGAATTTGCTTTTTGGGTCGTTCTTCTAGACAATAAAGTTGATATTCTACATTTCACCTCCGACCATTGCCTATGACCTTTAATCTGAGTGCTGTGTGTCCTAAACCTGAGCGAACTGCACTCTTCCTCTTTGTGAATGACATCATCAAGTGTCACAGCTTCACTTCCTGTCAAGACGAAGAGCAGAAACGGAGCTCAAATCTGTGTGTGTTCAGTGTTGTTTGGCTTCAGATGAATTGTATAAACAAAATCGGTCCGTCCTGTTCAGAGCTTTATTAATTAAAATGATTTAGTATTTGTGTTGCTTTGCTTCATAAACGAGTTCAACAATCCAGAAAGGTTTCAGAACAACTTCAGGTCCATCCACTGTGTTCTCATTTTATTGCATCACTTAATAGCTATGCACGTGTGTGAGGAACGGTAATGGATCAGCTTTGGGTTAATATCAGGTAATTTATCACGAGTGTGGTGTTGTGTTTTGTCTTTTTTACTTGTGTATTGTTTGAGAGTTGCTGTGGAGCTGAAATGATGGAGGTTTTGGCTACAGTGGAAGGAAAATAGCTCAGAGCAGAAATTACAGTAATTAGAGAAATCACACGTGTGTGTGTGTGTGTGTGTGTGTGTGTGTGGTGGTAGCAGTGTGTTGAACACTGAAGTGGTTTTGGTGTTGCAGGCTGCTATTAGAGCAGAGGATCTTAAAGGATCTGTTTTCCTGGTGGCAGTGTAGCAGTGCGTCTCTCTCATCGTATGATTTGAGCTCTAACCCTGAGCTCACTTGAGCAGGTGATAAAGCACCAGGTGGGTGTTCGTTTTCTGCTTATGTTCATGAGCTAAAGCAGTAATTTCAGTCACATTTTAACTGACGTGTTCTCAATTCTATGCAAATTTGATAAGAGACTCAAACAGCTAATCCAAATGATGTCCTGATTGGTTCCTCACTCCGATCCTACGGCGCTTGTGGTCCGACATTTCTCCAGTTCCCTGCTCGCAATGTTAATTCCTAGTTCCTGAAAAATAACAGAAAACCAACAACCTCTATAGTTGAATCTTTTCCTGTTATACATGGGCTCTCATTAAACGTGTTACGTTTAGGAGGAAAATAAAGCTTGAAAGGAAGATCGCTGGTGTTTCTGCTGAGCGTGTTTGTAAGGGTTCGGGGGAAAAATCCACCTTTTGGTGAAGTCACTTCATCTCACACTGAATCAGAAATCCAACCTTTAATTGAAATAAATCTGTTCAGAGAAAAACAAATCCCTCATCAAGAAATAATTATTTTCAACAAAAACACATGTGCCACTAGTATTGGCCCCCCTGTGTTTAATACTCTGTACACCCTCTCTTTGTCAGTAAAAGTGTCTCTCCTCTAACATTTTATAAGGTTGGAGATCCAGAGCGGGGCACTGAGCCCATTCCTCTCTACACAACCTCTCCAGATCATCCAGCGTCCTCCACCCTCTCTAGTGCTCTCTCTCTCCTCTTCAGCTCTGCCCACAGGTTTTCACTGGGGTTCAGCTCAGGGGACTGAGATGTTCAGGGCAGAAGCTCGATTCTGTGATTCTCAGCGAACCATTTTAGTGTTGATTTGGACATTGGCTCATTGTCCTGCTGGAAGATCCAATGATGACCCGGTTTTAGTTTCCTGTCAGAGGAGCCAGATTCTGATTTAAAGTGTCCTGGTGTTTCATGGAGTCCATGATGCTGTGGACCCTAACAAGGTTTCAGGGCCTTTGGAAGAACAGCTCCAAAACATCACAGAACCTCCATCATGTTTTACAGTTTGGATCGGGTTCTGTTCATTATAGCCGTCCTTCTTTTTACTCCAAACCCACTGCGAGTGTTTTATTGAGGTGGGGAAAAAAAAGAAGCTCCATTTGTGTTCCATCAGACCAGAGAACACGGTTCCAGTCAAAGTTGTCGTAGTGTTTCACGAACTTGAGGTGCTTACATTTGGGGTTAACTGACAGAAAAGGCTTTTTTCTGGAACCTTCTAAATAATCTGTTGGTATGGAGGTGGAGTCTGATGGGGGTTTTGGAGACTCGGAAACCCAAAGGTTTGACTTCTTCTTGTAATTCACCAACAGTGACCCTTGGGGATGTTTTGCCTCTCTTCCCCTCCTCACTGTCCGTGGGGTAAAATAAACTCGGCTCCTCTTCCAGGTGAGTGTGGAACAGTTCCAGTTGGTGTCCACTTTTTTATTTTTGCCCTAACAGTAGAAATGGATATTTTCAGGTGAGGAGCTGCTTTTTATCCCCACTCCCTGACTTATGGAGGTCAACACACTTCTCCCTCATGTGGCTTGTGTGTCTCTTATCTTTCCCATGTTGATGTTGAGGGAATTTGGCCTCTGTGTCGCCTCATGTTTGTTCCCCAGTTCATCAGAAAGTCATGGATTATGGTGTGAAAGTTCCTACACACTCCGATCAACTCGCACATGTTCAGTTTAAATGGAAACATACTTCAGGTACATTGTGTTCACTATCATTTCCAGGGGTGCCAATAATAGTGGCACATGTGTGTTTTGTTGGAAATAATTATTTATTAACAATTGTGGGGGTTTTTTTCCCTGAATAAATTTATTTCAATTAAAGGTTGGATTTTCCTTTTTTATTTACTTAATTTTTATCTTTATTTATTCCCCCGCAGTGTGAGATGACGCTACTCTAAAAAAGAAACAGAAATGGAGAGGTCACGCCCACAAAAGATAAAATGACTGGTGACATGAGCGAGACTCGTCACCTACTGGGATTAAGGAGGGTTTAATATTAGACGTGAATGTTGGACTAATTTAACTAATGAAGGATATTAGGAAGTAAGTTGAGCAGGAAAAAAATAATTTCAGAAAAAAGTTTCAATCAGCTGTTGACATAAAAACAGCTTAAAAAGGGAAGTGACTGAGTACATTTCTCTTTACTTGCTGTAAATAGTGATATTGAAATTAATAATGGGATTACTTCATGTGTGAATTTTTCAGGGTGAGGAGTTAGTGTACACGCAAATTCCCAAAGCTCAGAGATGGAACTGAAGAATAAAAACACTGATGGTGAAATCTGCAGATGTGATTTTGAGAACTCAGGGTGGGAGATGTGATAAAAATATCATATCACGATATTTAAAGTTATCCAATACACAATGCAGTGTTCCAGCGAGCTTTCCAACAGGGTGGGGTGCCAATAATTATTGCAGGTAGTTTTGCACATGACTATAGCTAAAGAATGTCATCATAAAATGAGCCACACTGGGCAGCTGTGTGAGGGAGATTTACTTCTGTAAAATAACGTAAGCAAATCTGAAAGTTCGGAGTTCACCAGTTTAATACAGTCCTTCATAACGTCATGTTCACGCTTGTCGTGTCTCGAACCGTCCCTCACGCCCACGTGTGTTTGCTCAGAGTGAGCAGCGCCGTGCCGCGGGGACGCTTTGGATCTGTTCACCAGCGCGTTTTTCATTAAACTCTTTCAGCGCTTCCATCCGTCTCTCGCTCGTTAACACGACGGTCTAACGTTAATGAACACTAATAATAACAGTAATACTGAGAGTGTTAACGGATTATTAATATTAGTCCGGGATGTTTAATGTGAGTTTGGATCCAGTCTAACACGTTAACGTTAGTGAGGAGATTCTCTATAAATCTTTAACTAGAGTCTCGATCTGTCGTTCTGAGCTTCTGATTGAATTTGTTTCGTCCTCCACTTCTGGATCTCCTGACGTTCTGGCAGACGGAGACGCTCGGGTCTGTGGGCCGCTCGCTTCTTTTACGGATTCTTTTCTCTTTCACGTGTTTGTCAGCATCACTGCTTCTCAGATGTACCTTACTGCACTCACTCGTTATTGTAATCCGACAAAATGGTGGACCGAGCAGGACTATGACCCCGCCCTAACAATGCGCTGTGATTGGTCAACATGCGTTACCTTCAGTGCAAGTCATCAATACTCATTAGGGCGCACTTTCTTTCTGTGGCAGAGCAAATGTGCCACGGCCTAAAGGTTAGAGAAGCAGCTTTGGGATCAGAAGGTCACTGGTTCGATTCCCTGGACCAGCAGGAATAACTGAAGTGCCCTTGAGTAAGGCATCTAACCCCCAACTGCCCCCCAGGCTGCTCTGGGTGTGTTGTACGTCACTCTGGATAAGAGTAAGAGCGTCTGCTAAATGCCTGTAATGTAATGTGAAGTAATGAATGTCCCAGGAGCTTGGAAAGTTCTGGAAGATTATCAGTAGGGCATATATAAATTTGGGTGTGGCACTGGTGTTTGAGGGCCGGATGCAGTGCCATGGTAAAATAAATTAGCTGGAACACTGAACAATCTGTATCATGATGATCAGTTTAAAAAAAAAAAAAATTAATTCTCAACAAAAAAGAAATTAAATCAGAAAAAATGCAATTTTAGTAGCAATTAATTTAACAAATTAAATTTAATTATACTTTACAATTATAAATAATTATACGATAAGTTAATGTAACTAAGCACTTTTATAATAATGGCTACTAAAATATAAAAAAGATTAGATACCATTTAAACTATTTTAATCACATAACTGATAGATGCCTTTTTTAATTTTTTAATTTTTAAAAATTTTCATTTCATTGTAGTGAAATCGGGCTGCTTGTGGTCGCAGACAGAAATGCGACGTTCCTGCGTGTGTTCCTGATGTTGTGAGGAGAACTGGTTTGCTTATCCTGCTCTCGTACACCACGTTAACGACGTTTGTGATGCGCTTGTGTACAGCTGTAGTGCACTGGGGAGGAAGCTGGTGAACTGTATGTATTTGCTGATTTGTTTGCATGTGGGTCTTTAGTTCGATTCCCTTCATGTTGGAGAGGAGCATCATGTGTCTGTCTGACTGCAGCGTCGTTAGCGTCTCTGTTTGAATCCTAAGCCGCCACCAGCTGTGTCCCGTCCTCCCTGCAGTTTTATTTCTCAGCTCTTTTGTGCCTGATGCCTTTTCTCACGTTGTTCAGACTTGGGTTTAGATTTAGCGTTCAAAGGATCTGTTTTGTCTGTTTTGTTTGGTCAACTCGCTGCAAAAAAGCTTGAAATAAATGTGATCTGTTTGTTTTGGGTCTTTTGGTGTGACCAGAAAAACGATTTTCTCCATTTTCACCGTCCACTAAATGCACCCTCTCATATGTGGACCACAGGATGCCGTCCTTGTTCTAACGTCCTTATTTCCTGTGTGAGAGAGAGAGAGAAGCTCCTTCCTCATTCTCTCCTGCTGTTTCGCTAATCATCAGCCCTCGATGTGACTCCTCTGAGCAGCACAGACCCGCTCTCCTGTTCTGATGGAAAGTGGAGAAATACTTCAAGGTTCTCAGTCATATTGTTGATACGAGACCTGGAGTTTTTTTCCTCTCTCTCTCGTGTCGTGTCCCCCCACTAAATGGAATGTTGTAGCCGTGGGACACAGCAGTGTGGTATGTTACAGAACGGTACACTAACAAACCATATCTAGAACTATCCGTACCCTGGTTGAGTCAGTGGTCGACTTTCCATCACATGACCGTACCTGTGAAAATAGGAGGAGTTTCTCTGGAGGCCCTGGGGGCGGAGATTAGTCAGTAAGACCAAAATAAGTTTTTTTTTTTTTTAAGTAGTAGTAAATTCTTAGATATGATGAAATAGTGACCTGTTTTCCTTTGAAAGTGTGCAGAAGAATGAGATGATAAGCGAGAGATCAGTTTGGTGAGACGGCTGAAGGTGGAGAGGGGCGTGGTCAGTGCGCTAATATCAGGTTTTCTTGACCTTTATCTCCGACTCTTCTGGAGATTGTACGGTTTTTCTCCTGTGTTTGATCACAGTAAGTTTCAGCTGCGTGCTGCAATGACAGGAAACTCCGCTGCCCATTTCCTTGTTTTCTGCCATCTCACTTCCTGTTCAGAGAGCGAGAGAGAGAGGTGGGGAGGCAAGAGAGATGGGTAGAGAGACACAGCGAGACAAATGGGAGAGAGAGAGAGAGAGAAACTGTGGAATGTGTCTCAGTGACTCACTCTTTCCACTTTCCTGAAAATCTCTTTCAACTGTTTGGAGCGGGTTTATCTGCTCGCCGCTCTGCCCTCTTCACTCCTCTCAGGTCCAGCAGCTGCCATGATGTGAGAATTTGATCTGAATTCAATCAATTAGACTTAATTCCAAAATTATTGGCACCCTTCAGGAGACGAGGCAAAACGTTGGACACCTCTTTTAAAAATATATAAATAAACACCTTGTGCTCTGTACAAACATGTTACAGTAAATTGCTCCATGTCCAATAAAAATGATGGAATATGAGCTGAAGGTGAAACAGATAGTTGTGAATGAGGAAAAAAAAGGAAGGAGGCGGGAAAATAATGATAAAAGGAAGGGAAAAGTGTGGAAGGAGGAAGAAGTAGAGAGAGAAAAAAGTAAGGAAGTGGAAAAATAAGGGGAAAGATGATGGGAAGGAGGGCGGCACGGTGGTGTAGTGGTTAGCGCTGTCACCTCACAGCAAGAAGGTTCGGGTTCGAGCCCCGTGGCCGGCGAGGGCCTTTCTGTGCGGAGTTTGCATGTTCTCCCCGTGTCCGCGTGGGTTTCCTCCGGGTGCTCCGGTTTCCCCCACAGTCCAAAGACATGCAGGTTAGGTTAACTGGTGACTCTAAATTGAGCGTAGGTGTGAATGTGAGTGTGAATGGTTGTCTGTGTCTATGTGTCAGCCCTGTGATGACCTGGCGACTTGTCCAGGGTGAACCCCGCCTTTCACCCGTAGTCAGCTGGGATAGGATCCAGCTCGCCTGCGACCCTGTAGAACAGGATAAAGCGGCTACAGATAATGAGATGAGATGATGGGAAGGAAGGAAGAAAAAAGAAAGGAAGACAGAAAAAGGGGAAAGAAATGTTTGAACAGTAAAGGAGATAAAATGGGACGAGTGAAAATCAATAAAGAGGAAAGAGAGCTGAGGTGAGTCACTCGTTTCTGTTTTGTGAGTTTTGCTTCAATTTACGGATGTCTGTCTGTCTGTCTGTCTGTCTGTCTTTCTCTCTCTCTCTTGCGCTCTCTGTTTTTGCTGAGAGGATATAAAATTAGGGAACAGTGTGAGTTTTTAGGAGACGCTTCCTTTTCTTCATTTTTTTTAAAATAATTTTCTTCTTGTTTACGATGAGAGGTTGCTGTGGCACTGTTCGGTGTTAATAGCGTGTTGTGCTGCCTGATGCTTCAGGGAAAAGGTTTTCTTCTCTGTGATGGAGCTGAAGTTCAAACTGAAATGTAGTTGAAGTTCTGCTGAGGTTCGGGGGATGAAACCTTGTTTACAGCCTGAGCTCTGGAGCCACAGGGTCAGGTTCGAGCTTCACTCGGGTTCCTCTTCCTGCTGTTTTGTGTGTGTGTGTGTGTGTGTGTGTGTGTGTGTGTGTGTGTGTGTGTTTATACTGTTCACTTTAAGGAAACGTTAGTTCCCAAAACACCTCTGTTCTGTCGCGTCTCTATTTTCACTCCGCTGTAATTTGCAGCATCGTTAATTTTTTTTTTTTTTCCATCAAGAAAACAGCAGCTGAAATTTCTATTGAAACCCATTTTGAATAAATAATGCATTCAGCTGGAGTCGTTTTGCAACTAAGCACATGATGCCTCTGGTTTTGTGAGCTTTTTTTTTCTCTGTTATGAAAAACTTAAAAAAAAAAAAAAACAACCAAACAAACCCAAAGCCCTGAACAGAGACCCCCAGGGTTCGATTTGATTCTGAAATCTGAAGGTTAATGAAGAATGTGTGAATGTTTTTGTTGATCTGTTTGTTGCGTGCAGTAGTGACACTTTTTATTAAACAGTTTTTGTTTATTGAGGGAAAAAAATTGTTGCAGGTTTTTTGTTTTTGGCAGAATGTTTTTGGAATTTGCCTGCTGCTGATTAAAATAATTATTCACTCATAAATATTCATATGGAGCAAAAACATTTGGCTCGTTGATCTAAAATAATGAATCTCTGTTTGTCTTTTGAGCACCGTGACTTTCCTGAATGACAGCTTTATCTTCACCTCAGTCAGGTACGAATTTAGGTGGAGTATGTAAGTTTATTTATTTATTTATTTATGTTTGTTTGTTTGTTTATCTCCCCGGTTTGCATAATCGAAGTGGAAGTGAAAAAACCCTCTAATCTCTTCACAACCCCCTGAATATGAGGCCGGCACTGAAATGATCACATATGCTTTATAAAACCTAAACACACGGCAGTGATTCGGCAGGAGGCGGACTTGGGGCGGGGCAGGCTTGGGGCGAGGTGGACTCGGGGCGGGGTCAGGTTTCTTCCCCTGCACGTATGTTTGCAGGAACAACCAGCTGCTTGAGCGCCAGGTGATGCGATGACTTGCCTGGTGTTTCCTCTTCACACTGAACGACAGTCGTCCTGGAGGAGAAACTTGTCCTCAGAGCTTCAGTCTGATCCTGAGGAGAAGTTCGTGTCTGTAGTCAGTGTTGTTTTGCTGGAAAATACATGGGCTGGATTTTGAGAACCCAACAAACACACCCTCCATTTTACACACACACACACACACACTCCTGGCACGGCCCAAACACATGGCACTTTGTTGGCGAGTGAAACATTAACGCTGGGCTGATTGGGTTCTCCCATTACACGCTGCCTTTAACACACTTCAGCTCCTGAGATAAAAAATTTACTTCTCTCTCTCTCTCTCATCTTTAACAGCAGTTTTAGCTTTGTGTTGGACTGAATATTTTTTTTCAAGCTAAAGATCCTTCAGTGTGTGAGTGTGTTGGGCAAAAAACACCAGGTAAAAAAAATAACCACACCCACATCAATGATGTTCGTTTCTTCTTTAACGATCTTAAGCATTTATTTACGTGCCTGACCGTGAGCTTCATATTCACAAGCATCATTAGTGAAAATGTCTCCTGGTTTACTGGATATGACCATTAGTGTAATGTTAGCTGTTTTGTTAGCAAGATTAGTGAACTACTGCTTGACGAGGAAACTGTTAAACCCCAGAATGAGCTGCGGGCGCTGAAGCGGGCGCTGAAGCGGGCGCTGAAGCGGGCGCTGCTCTGTGTGATCAGTGCTGTTGGAGTATTTGGTACTCGGTGAGCTGATTAATGGAACAGATCTTTCTTTCTTGTCCGTGGATTTTACTGAACTGTTTAGAAGTTTTTCTGCTTTCAGCTCTTTGCCTTGAACTTGTTATTGTTTCTGAGAACATATTGGTGTCCTTGTGCTGCAGATTTCCAGTAAAGGCGTCACAACAAAGCCTCTTCGATTGTGTTTGAGGCCAAGGCCAAAGAACAAGTGTGTGTGTGTGTGTGTGTTTTCATTAGATGTGTGTGTGGCTCTCTTGTGGCTCCTCCTGTCGTGTTTTGACTGGTCGCTGGTGACAGCTCGTTGTTGGCATTCGCTCCATCGCTGGCTCGTTTCCTCACTGGCCTCGTTTTGGCCATGAGCGTCGTTGTTCTACAGTACCACGGGGCTTCAGCTTTAATAAGCTCCTCACTTTTCATCTCTGAGGAATGAGAGCAGCATGATGACCTGGATCGGATCAGATCAGACCAGGATATTAATGCGCACTCATTTCTCTCATCCTGTTCAGACTCTTATGTAACTTCACTTTGAGGAACTGCAGTCTGTCTCCGACTCGGCTTCCTCCATCAGTGCACCACTTTTCTCTTTTGCTCAGCAAACTATTTGCATCGCTGTATAATCAGGATATTTGCCTTAAGCTGAGCTCCGTCACCGGAATGTTCTACCTGCTGCAGGCCGGGTGGAGCTCGTTGGAGTGTGTGTGTGTGTGTCGTGAGGAGGCCAGGGTCTGATTTGGACTTCTGAGAAGTTTTATTTGTGAGAATGTCAGGGCATAATATGGGCGTGTCCACTAGCATCAGCATTCTGATTCGGATTCTATGATGATCCATGAGAGGATAAATACTGGATTCTCCCTATTAGTCAGACAGAACTGAGGAAGCCTTTAGGATGAGAGGCGAAACGTTTTCAAGAATCTTCAAGCAAGTCCAGTTGCTCTCTTCAACCAACCACAGATTACTATGGACCTGGATGACTGAGATTCTTCACAGATATGTAGAGGACACGATCACACGAACAAAATCAAAATGTACAGAACATTTGCTGAAAGCAAAACGGAGCCCTTTCTGAGTTTAAAAAAACAAGCCGAGTTTCGTCCCTTTAACTCTTGTTACCCATAAACCCCGTCTCTGTCACCATCTCGAGCTAAACAAAACCCCTCAGTGTCGGACCTTAATGCAGATTTAATCACATTAATGTCGTTACACAATTATGTAACGTTTATTACTTTATTGGGTGTGGCCTGCTACCCATGCCTGCAGTGGGGTTTATGATCTAACACCACCCCCCCACCCCCAGGCGCCTCGTGATGAGTCACTCAAATTAAAGGAAAGTTGAAAGTTATATTAAAAATTCCTCAGTGGCAGTGCGGGCGTGTCCGAATGTTCTCCACGCTCCCTGATCCACGTCTCACACCAACAGCTGTGTGTTCGGCTTAAAGAGGAACTCGGCGTGTGGCAGCTGATGAAGGAGGAAAAGAAATCCTCAACAATGATCAAATCTGCCTGAGAGCAAAAAAAACCCCCAACAACAAACAGTGAGTCAGTCGTGCAAACAAAAGGTAAAAGTTGATGTCACTCAGCGATCTTCTACACCTCACCAGGAGGCGGAGCGTTCACTTTTTCTCTCTCCAGGTGTGTGGGGAGTTCTGAGCCTTTCACTCTAACATCAGGGTGACGATTCAGTCCACAGAGTTCAATGAATGTTGTGGAAACATTCTGAAAGTGAAAATGCCAGAGGAGGCGTGTGACCCGGGAGTCGCTCAGATCTGATGAGAAAATGAATAGAATTTAAAAAACAATGAATAGGACTTCTGGTTTGACCATGAGGAGATAGGTCGCAAGACAGTAGAGCTCCCTGCTTAACATTTCAATATAACCTTTAAAAAGCGCCACTAAGGCCATTTTCGATTTAATAATATTTTATTTAGTAGTGAACATCACTTTTACATCGAAAAGACAGCATTGACCGACAACATGAGCAAACCGACAAGACAATCCTCAGCTGCTACGTCAAAAACCAGTGTTGCTAGCAAAGTCACCGTCATGGCTAACAATGATTCTGCTGAAACGCCAAGTTCAAATGGAGTTTCCATGAGTCAACTGGTCGCTGAACTGGACAAACTATGAACTTCACTAAAAGAGGACATTTCTGTTTTAATTCAAGAGTCGATTGCTCCTCTCCAATCCTCCGTGAACGCATTAACCGAGACTGTAACCAGTTTTCAGGCAAGGCTAAGTGCAACCGAATCTCTAGTTGGTGACAACGTCTCTGCACTGAACATTCCAGAAAAAAAGATAAAACTTTTGGAGGAACATAACGCGACCCTGTTTGACCAATGGAGCACTTGCATGTGACGTCACAGCTGATCCAGATTGTGACAGACGCCATCTTGTCGGTCAAACGCCATATTTCCGCCTTCTACTTCTAGTTCTACTTCTGCTTCTACTTTTTTCTTCTGGAAAACCCTACTATATACAATTCTACTACAATGGCTGCGGCTACAAGCTCTCCCTACCTGTGCACGTTTTTTATGGTTTTTGTGTGTATTTTTGCGTGTTGTTCATCTGTATCAGACTTCAATATCCACTACAACCGTATGGACTTACTGGATATTGGTTTGTAGCGATTTCCATCACATGCACAACATTCCGGACGAGATAGCGAGACCAGTGGGGTCTCCGTGGATTGTTATCAGAAGCAAAGCGAAGGAGGCGGCGCCGGGAGCGGAAGCAAAAGCGAGGCTGCAGAGCCGGCCTGTTGACTAAGCTCAGAAAACAGCCACTCAAATCTCCACTGCTAAGCCTCTACCTCTCCAACGCCAGATCCATGGTAAACAAGACGGACGATTTGGAATTACAGCTGGAATTACCTTATTCTATTCTATTCTATTCTATAATCGGCTGGTCAGTGCTATACTCAATACTTAAGTGACTTACCCATCCAATGAGGATTGTTATTTTCTTGTTTACAAGATGCCACATCTGAGTCGCTGACAAATCCTGAATTTCTGTAAAGAAAACTGTCCAGAGATTTATAAGCACGCAGTGCTTCACCACTGAACAGCGAGGGAAAGTTGATGAGGTAATTATACACGTCTGGGTATTCCGCTGGCAGTTCAATATCCACTGACACGGTAGTGAAAACTCTGTCCGATAAGCCATAAGGGTCACTAATCTGTAGCTCGTTTATTTTAGACATATATCTAGTTATCTGTTCATTAGAAAAATGAGCCGTGTAGTCCGTCGGTTGAAATTGATCCATTCTGTACACGAGTGCAGCAGTATTCAGCGGTGTTTTTTACCGACAAGATGGTGGCTGTTAACTTTCCAGTCACGTGACTGCAAGATCTCTATTGGAGGACCTGGAAAATCGCTCTAGGCGTGCTAATCTCAGGATGTTAAATGTTCCAGAGGACAGCGAGAAAGGTCAGTCTACAGTGAAGTTTGTATCCAACATGTTAATGGAGGTGATGCCGGGAGTTTTGGACAAACCGCCTGAACTGGAATGAGCACATCGCTCACTTGGCCAAAAACCCCAAAAAGAACAGCCACCCCAGCTGTTTGTGGTCTGCTTTCACCGATTTCAGGAAAAGGAAAAAGTACTACACTGGGCCCGGATGAATAACGTGGAGTTCAATGGCACTAAACTGCGAATATATCCAGATATGTCAGCAGCACTAATGAAAAAACGCACAGCATTTAAGGATGTCAAACAGCTCCTGTATGTGAAGAATGTGCGATTTTAATCTGCTGTACCCTGCACAACTTTGAGTTGAATTTGGCAAGCAGTCATTCATCTTTTCATCACCTGAAGACGCCCAAGAGTTCTACGACCACCGAGTTGCTACATACAAGCGTCCAGAGGGACCTGTGGACCAAAATGATGGTGAATAGCCTAGACTACTTTGGACTCACTAAAATTAGACCAGTGGGTGAAATGGACTGGAGATCTGCCTTATCGTCATAAATTGCACAATTGTTTACAATGCATAGACCAATCTACGCATCATATTGCAATCAGAACGCCCTTTTTTTTTTTTTTTTTTTTTAAATTTATTAGCCCAGATGTTCAGGTAGGCATGATGTAGCCAGCTGTGCATAGGGCCTGAGCACCGAGGTGTGGCTGTGATTCGGCCAGCACTGGAGGTGGAAAGTCCTATTGTTTCATTTTCTTGTCAGACGGTATTTGTAGTGTTGTAAACTCAGTTCAATGAACAATTATTCAACTAGTATTGTGTTACTTGTGTCACTACTGTGGTAAGGTGTGAAGTGGACTGGATGAACAGGCTGATTTACCTAAGCCTATGCCAAGTCAGAATTTGACTGTGTCTACCTGTTTAGCGTAATGTGGAGCAGTGTGGGGAGGATGTGTAAATGGACTACGGGAAGTTTAAGCACAGTAGGGCTGCGGTTCGTCAGTGTTCAGAGGACGAACCTAGAGTTTTCCTGTCTTTTTGAAGGGATGGGGTGGGCTTTATTTTTTTTTTTTGGGCAAGGGTTTTCTTTAATTCTTTTTTTTTCTTTTACAATTCATCTCATGGCTGTAAAATAACATCACAAGCTTTGCTACCTGTGCAGGTGGACACAAAGCCACTACAGCAAACATAGAAAGTAGAAATGTGTCCGGAGGATCTGCAGTACGCTTTATGAGTTGGAATGTTAGAGGTATGAATGGACCACTGAAGAGAACTAGAATATTTACACATCTGAAAAGATTGCATACTGAAATTGCATTTTTACAGGAAACACAGCTGCGGGTACAGGATCAAATACTGTTAAGAAAAGCTTGGGTAGGGCAAGTGTTCCATTCAAACTTTGGTAGCAGAGCTAGGGGAGCAGCAATATTAATCCACAAAAAAGTTTTATTCACTGCCTCAGAAATTGTTTTAGACCCCCAAGGACATTATATTATAGCATCAGGTCTTCTTTTCCACATACCTGTGGTGTTGGTGAGTGTGTATGCCCCAAACTGGGACGACGCAGATTTTTTCAAGAAGATAACGACATTGTTACCGGATTTAAACACTCATCGTTTAATTTTTGGTGGGGACATGAACTGTGTGATGGATACAACCATGGACCGCTCTAACCCCAAAATTATACCTACATCAAAGATGTCCAGAACACTCTCCACTCTCATGAGTCATGTAGGCTGTATTGACCCATGGAGGTTTCTAAACCCAAATAGAAAATAATCTTGTTTTTCACATGTGCATCAGTCCTATTCTAGAATGGACTAATTTTTTTTCATTGACGAACGTCTTCTCCCTGCAGTAAAAGCTGCAGAATGCACTGCTATTGTAGACTCTGATCATGCACCCCTCATCCTTGACATCAGCATCACACTTAATTGCTCAGCAAAACAAACTTGGAGACTGAATACAACACTATTCTCAGATGCAAACTTTTGTTAATACATAGCAAAAGCAGTAGATGACTTTCTTTTAACTAATCAGACAGACTCTGTATCTCCATCTACACTCTGGGAAGCCTTAAAAGTGGTACTCAGAGGACACATAATATCATTCTCAGCATCACGTAATAAAAAAAGGAAACAAGCACAGGAAAAACTGACTTTATACTGAAAATAGATCAACAATATTCAAAAACCCCAACCCCTGAACTATACAAACAGAAACCGAGTTTGAAAGTGCAATATGAGCTACTATCCACAGAAAAGACTGAGCAAAACCTGTTGCGGTTGCAAGCTTTTTTTTTTTTTTAATGAACATGGGGAGAAGGCTGGGCGTCGTCTTGCCCATCAGTTAAAGGGCAGATCTGCATCCAGGCTCATCCCAGCCATTAGAAAAACGCATCAGGATCTGACCGTAGACCCACAAGAAATTAACAATACCTTCAAAGAATATTACTCAAAATTATACACATCAGAATTCCCTCAAGATGCTACTCGTATGACAGAGTTTTTATAGCAAATCTGGACATCCCAAATATTACACAGGAGCAAAGCAAAAACCTGGAAAAGCCTCTAGACACACAAGAAATAGAGTGCGCAATCAAAGACATGCAGAGTGGGAAAACTCCTGGGCCGGATGGCTTTCCGGTAGAGTTTTATAAAAAATTTGCTTCACAACTGGCACCTTTACTACTTAAGATGTTTCAGTACTCTTTTGAACAGTCCTCCCTCTCACAGAGGCTCTTGTTACAGTTTTACTGAAGCCAGGCAGAGATGAAGTGCACTGTGCCTCTTATAGGCCCATATCATTACTGAATGTAGACGTCAAGATACTTTCCAAAGTTTTAGCAGCTAGAATCAACACCGTAACATCCGATATAATCTCTACCGACCAAACGGGTTTTATCAGACGACGCCACTCATTCATTAACGTTCGCAGGCTTTTGAGTGTGGTGGACGTACCAGAGGTGGTGGTGTCCCTGGATGCAGAGAAGGCATTCGATAGAGTCGAGTGGCGATACCTGTTTTCTGTATTGGAAAGGTTTGGATTTGGTCAAAAATTCGTTTCCTGGATTCGTTTATTGTACTCCTCTCCAAAAGCTGTGGTAGTCACTAACAAGTTATAATACAATATTTTCCATTGTCCAGAGGAACACGTCAAGGCTGTCCTCTAAGCCCTCTGCTTTTTATTTTAGCGATAGAACCCCTGGTAATCAGGCTTAGGACTACACAATCTATACTGGGGATTAATAGGATGGAGATGGAATATAAAATCTCACTGTTTGCTGATGATCTTTTAATTTACATTACTGATCCTCCGTCTTGTACACCTGTGATTTTGAGTACTTTAAATGATTTCAGTAGTTTTTCTGGTTATAAAATAAGTTATTCAAAGTTCGTTTTCCTATAAATAACAAGGCACTCAAACTAAGATACAGGCCTGCCCTTCTGTATGTCAAAGTCAGGATTTAAATATTTAGGAATTTATATTACCCCATCCTTCTCTGGTTTATTTGAAGCTAACTTCTCTCCCATACTTGAGAAACTAAAGCCAGACCTTCGGCGCTGGAGTACTCTTTATTTATCTCTAGCTGGGAGAATTAACTGCATTAAGATGAATGTGCTACCTAGATTTCTGTACTTATTTCAAAGTGTTCCAGTTTTTCTACCAAAGTCTTTTTTTCACTCAACAGAAGAGCAACTTTCACACTTTTTATGGGGAGGTAAATCCTCAAGGCTACGAAGGACATATCTTGAAAGACCAAGAAAAGAAGGTGGGCTTGCCCTTCCAAATCTGTTGAGTTATTATTGGGTAGCAAACTTATAAAAAATTGTTTATTGGCTCCAGACCCCTGAAACGGACTGGTGCAGTGCAGAAGCAAAGTGTTGTAAACAAGCATCACTTGCTGCACTGATTACCTCAGAACTTCCCCTCTCTCCTTCACGGTTCTGTTCCAATCCTGTAGTAAGTTTTACACTTAGGATCTGGATACAGTTTAGGCAAACATTTAACTTGTCTGATCTTTCTATACATTGTCCTATCTGTAATAATCACCATTTTCCAGCTGCTAAGTTGGATGACACCTTCAGACAGTGCAGCCATAAAGGCCTCACTACATGCAATAATTTCTTCATTACCCAGGTCTTTCCCAATTTCACTGACTTTTTTCCAGCACGTTCAATATTTCTAAATCCGGTTTCTTCCGATACCTGCAGATTCGCCGTTTCATTCAAACACCCATCCCATCCTTTCCTCAGTTACCTGAACAATCAGTTATGGATGATCTACTTCAAACTCCTCTTACCCTTAGGCTACGTTCACACTGCAGGCTGAAGTGACTCAAATCCGATCTTTTCGCCCATATGTGACCTGTATCCGATCTTTTATTGACAATATGAACGACACAGATCCGATTTTTTTCAAATCCGACCCAGGCCGTTTGGATATGTGGTCCTAATTCCGATTCCTATCCGCTCTTTTCATATGCGACTTCAGTCTGAACCGCCAGGTCGCATTCATCCGACTTACACGTCATCAACAAGCCACAAACGTCACTATTCTGCGCTGAAGTAGGCGGCGGGTCTCTCAAAAAAAGTTACAACAACATGGCGCATAATCACGGGCGCAGATAGAGGGTGGGACTCGTCCCACCCAGATTTAAATTCACCTCGCTCGGTCCCCCCCACTTATAGGGAGGAAAAAACGTCTATGCTGTCTTTCTTCGCATAAGGCAAACCTCACGGAAAAATCAAAAGACTAATTACCATTCGGTTTATTGAGGTGCACGGCAGTGTATACATAGTTGCAACAACTCACATAAAACAAAACAAAGACTGATATTCGGATGGTTGAGCTGCGCGGACTGCACAGGTTGCGAGCTCGAGCTTGGTTGCTATGGTAACCCACAACAAGATTGACAGGCATATCGGGGTTGGGGTTGGTTTGCTGGCAGCTTTGTTCCCCCCAGTTTTTTGTCCCCCCCAGTTCAAAAAACGTATCTGCGCCCCTGCGCATGACATCAATGCGAGGGACGCTTCGGGCTGTGAAGGTTCTGAATCTTCTCAATGGAAGGACGCAGAGGTTAGGGAGCTGATTTCCATTTGGGGGGATGCAGCTATTCAAGCTAGATTGGATGAGTCATACCGCAACCGGGCGGTTTTACTTCCGTAAACACTGGCCATGCTCACTGCGTGTGACGTCGTCGTATCCTGCAATGCGCATGCGGAACACTTTTAGGTCGCTTTTCGTTCATACTGAGGATCACATACAAGTCGCATATATTTGTTAATGTGAACGACCTCACAAAAAAATCGGATTTCACAAAAAAATCGGAATTGAGCATTAAGCCTTGCAGTGTGAACGTAGCGTTAGAGGCCAGATATCTATTATATACAACTTTTTAATTATGTCATCCAAAAAACATCTATGGATGGCATTAAAGCTAAATGGGAAGAAGAAATGGAGACTGACATATCTGAGGCAGTGTGGGATAGAGCTCTGAGCTGGGTGAATGATTCCTCCTCCTGTGCACGCTTAAACTTAATTCAGTTTAAAATTCTCCACCGTATGCATTACAGTAAGGCAAAACTGGCCAAAATGTACTCTAACGAAGACAATTTATGTGACGGCTGTAGAATGGCCAGAGGAGATTTAACCCACATGTTCTGGACGTGTTCTAAGATGAGAGTTCTGGACATCAGTATTTAAGATTTTGAACGAGGCCTTTAGCGTAGCTCTCCAACCCAGCCCAGCGACAGCTATATTTGGGGTACAAGGAGGAGACTTTTTGTAATACCCAGCAGTAAAGAAAAGGTTATTGCTTTTGCAACCCTCATAGCACGTCGGAGAGTACTCATGGAATGGAAATCAGTGACCCCACCAAAAGCATCTGTATGGCTTTCTGACATAATGATGTTTTTAAAACTGGAAAAGATCAAATATTTTCTAAAAGGATCCACCAAAAAAATTCTATAAAACCTGGGATCCTCTACTGACTTATTTTGATAAGCTAACAACACTTCCTTAATAGTAAGTGAGAGCGCATTGTGGAGCAAAGCTCAAAAACGACGCAGGCATTCACCATGAGCCTCTTTTTTTTTTTTTTTTTTAGGAAATTTCTTCCGTGGCATAAAGGTTTGTTGTGGGTGGGATGGGAGATATAAGGTGATTGTAATGTATGAATGTTGTATTGCACATTTGTTAAAGAACCTTTTTATAAAATAATAAAAATACAGGGAAAAAATGAATTTTTTAAAATGTATGTTTATTAATACTTGTATTAATGTCCTTTTATTTATATATATATATATATATATATATGGCAGAGGTGCAGAATTACAAGAACAGTAAATTGTCAAAAAAAATTCCCAATATTTTTTTTCATCTTGATTTAGATTCATGGGCGGCACGGTGGTGTAGTGGTTAGCACGGTCGCCTCACAGCAAGAAGGTCCTGGGTTCGAGCCCCGGGGCCGGCGAGGACCTTTCTGTGCGGAGTTTGCATGTTCTCCCCGTGTCCGCGTGGGTTTCCTCCGGGTGCTCCGGTTTCCCCCACAGTCCAAAGACATGCAGGTTAGGTTAACTGGTGACTCTAAATTGAGCGTAGGTGTGAATGTGAGTGTGAATGGTTGTCTGTGTCTATGTGTCAGCCCTGTGATGACCTGGCGACTTGTCCAGGGTGAACCCCGCCTTTCACCCGTAGTCAGCTGGGATAGGATCCTGCGACCCTGTAGAAGGATAAAGCGGCTACAGATAATGAGATGAGATATATATATATATATATATGAGTGATTCCACGCTTATGGGTACTGAAATGGGGACATGAACTTATTTTTAAAAATTTACCTTAAACCATTTCTTTTTTTACCATCAGGTCACAAAACATGTAATCTTTAATGAATGATATGTTAAAAGATAACTTTAATTTTCTGAGATGTAATAAAAACATATTTATATGCCAAAGTCAAGCCTATGAGTTCCAAAATGATGTCTGTTACATTACTTCTGTTACGATTGTCCATCTCGCGTCTGTTACAAATTAATTACAATCTAGCTATATACCATGTTAATCTTATTGAAAGAATGTGTATGTTTATTCTACTACACATGTTTATTAATTATATTTGCTAAAACATCACCTTCCTATGTTTCAAAAAGTAATTCTACATTGTTAAAATTGAGAATACATATGTCCACAGCACTTATGTTACGTTCTGACTTTGGCATATAAATATGTTTTTATTACATCTCAGAAAATTAAAGTTATCTTTTAACACATCATTCATTAAAGATTACATGTTTTGTGACCTGATGGTAAAAAAAGAAATGGTTTTAGGTGAATTTTTAAAAATAAGTTCATGTCCCCATTTCAGTACCCATAAGCGTGGAATCACTCATATACACACTATATTGCCAAAAGTATTTGCTCACCTGCCCTGACTCACATATGAGCTTAAGCGACATCCCATTCCTAATCCATAGGGTTCAATATGATGTCGGTCCACCCTTTGCAGCTAGAACAGCTTCGACTCTTCTGGGAAGGCTGTCCACAAGGTTTAGGAGTGTGTTTATGGGAATTTTTGACCATTCTTCCAGAAGCGCATGTGTGAGGTCACACACTGATGTTGGACGAGAAGGCCTGGCTCTCAGTCTCCGCTCTAATTCATCCCAAAGGTGTTCTATCGGGTTGAGGTCAGGACTCTGTGCAGGCCAGTCAAGTTCATCCACACCAGACTCTGTCATCCATGTCTTTCTGGACCTTGCTTTGTGCACTGGTGCACAGTCATGTTGGAAGAGGAAGGGGCAGCTCCAAACTGTAAAAACAGTCTGCATGCCGAGGTGCTTGATTTTATACACCTGTGGCCATGGAAGTGATCGGAACACCTGATTCCGATAATTTGGATGGGTGAGCAAATGTATATAGCCAAAAGTATAATCCTTGTTGTTAATAATATATTTTATACTAAATTAAAAGCTCTATAAACTTTTTTTTTTAATCAGCACACCGTCATACAGAAACCCAAAGTTTTGGCCTGTTCACTGTGGAATGTTCTCGAAGATAACATGTAGAACTTCAACTCGCTCTCTCTCACGCGCGCGTGAACTCACTCACACTCTCTCTCACCGTTGCCGTGGTGCCGAGGCGCGCCCGTGTGACCCGCGGGTCTGACAGCAGCAGGTCTCCCGTAGCCGCTTGGCCTTCTCTGTTTCCTGTGCTGTACTACACAATGCGGCGTGTGTAAAAGGCCCGGCGGCTCGGTCCGGCTCAGGTGACCACTTGTCTTTCTGCTCAGGCTCTCAGCTGGGTTTCAGTTCTCTGCTCTTGATTACGCTCCTGCAATATTGAAGAGGAAAATGGAAACCAGACGCTGTCCCTCCTCGGCTGAGCGCAGTAACATGAGTGAGCAGTTCCTGTTCCTCCTCCGTCAGGATCCGAACAGAACCTCCAGCAGCAGGTCGGGATCACAGCCCCAGCTCAGCTTCCATTAACGTTTACACTCAAGAAGGTTCCAGACGTTTATCGTTACTGATAAACCTCAGGATTCTGTCATTGTTTTTATCAAACTGAGTACAAGCACCTACATTTTATTTATTTTATTTATTTTATTTATTGTGCTTGTTGATGCTGAACTGAGCTCAGTGATGAATATTAATGAGTCAGAGACGTCATGGAACGTTTCATTTCTCTGTTTTGATGTAGTGATGGTGTTTAACCTGTGTGTGTGTGTGTGTGTGTGTGAGTGAGAGATGTTATCCTGCCCACTGACTACTGCTGATTGACAGTCTGTGGCTTTGAGGGGGGAAATGAAGTGGGCGTGGCCAGACACGTGTTCATGTTACAGTGGAAAAAACACAGGAAGCTGTTTACAACATGGCTGAAGCTGTTGTTAGTTGTTTATTATTATTTATTATTATTATTATTATTATTATTATTATTAATGTTTTAACTTGAACGCCTGTTCCCAGGCCAGGAACACTGCAGGACTGAAGTCAGGACTGTAAATAAATATAACGATTTATCTGTAACGAAGCTCATTATAAACTGATCTAAGCTCTAAACAAGGTGTGTGTGTGTGTGTGTGTGTGCGCGTGCACTCTGGTGAACAGCAGGAGATGCTGCATTGTTGTGTCATGAAGTCACTCTGATAAATTACATGGCATTTCATTTCCTGAAGTTAAAGCTAGACGGCCTTTCGATTTCATAAAATCAGTGAAATTTAGTTCCGTCTGAAATGTGGTGATTGTGATATCTGTTTATTTCTGTAATATCTCACAAAATATCAGGCCATTCTGTGGCTGGGAAGTTATTTAATTTGAGGGGATTAAAGCAAATAATGTGCATGAAATCGCTCACTTGGCGCAGTCAAGCAGACAGAGGAAGTCCGTGTGCGCATGCGCAGGTTTACCTTCTTCTTCTTTTGGGTTTTACTGCAGCTGGCATCCACAGTGTTGCATTACTGCCATCTACAGGTTTCCCTTTGAGCGTGCACTGACAGTTCCATCATTCTGTCGCTAAACGAACAGCTGATCACACCGAGGTGCTCGCTGAGCGCCATATTTATTAGTTTGGGCCTGCGTTTCCTTTCCTTCATATATAACATAACGTCTTTTCTTCTCGCTTTCTTTCCGTTACTGTAGTCGCTCTTTCACGTTTCATTCGCACACTCACGCCCTCCATTTTTCTCTCCTGTTTCAAATTTGTATCCCACAATGCCTTGCGCGAACGGGGAAAGCCCACCACGTGATGCATGACGTAGTATCTTGAATTGGGTCATGGGGAAGCAGGAAAAAATAGTGCAGACCTTAGGGCCATGTGGAGATAAACTCATTAATTGTTCTATTTTTTTAATAAAATTGGAAGTCTGTGATTGGAATTCAGTAGCTTTTGGTCACTAAACAAAAATAATTGGGTGTCGGGAAAATTCTTTTTATGACCTACAGTTGAAAAATCTGAAAGGCAGGTTTGAGATTGAAGATGTTCAGGGCTTTGAGTTCAGCAGCAGGAGGAGAGAGGGCTGGGTTTTATTTATTTATTTGCTCGCTCTGAAAGATAAAAATCTGGCGTAAAGGAAACCTGCATTATAAAATACAATGCCCTTTAGTTCTGTTGATCTTAAAGGTTCTGGTTCACTCTTCCCAGAATCCTCTGCTCTCAGTGATGAGTCGCCATTTCTGATGCCATCGATATTCCACTGTGTTACGTTTGAAAAACAATGCGGCTTCATCCTCGGCCATGGATCCGAAACTGTAACGGGAAACTGAAGGTATTTTATCAGAGGAGTTCGATTTTAAATTCTTTCGTCCGATCTGTTCTGGGTGTGTTCAGTTATTCCGTTATAACGGAACATTGTCTTGTGTTTGAAACTTCCACATGTGACCCGTAGATGAGAGAAAATTTGAGATGGATTTGGTGGAGATCAGTGAGAGTGAATGTGTGGAATTGAGTGAGGTGAGCGGACGAGTAGCTTTCAGGACCCAGAAGTACAGACGGAAACAGAAACCACAGACTGGGCTCTGAGAAGGTGGATACGGCCCCTTTAAAGCTGCAAACACCAGGATTTCTCACAAACATTTAAATTGTCTGATTTGATAGATTCCAGTTCTCACGATGGCTGTCACCTGATCGTCTGATCCATACCATCGTCTGTCCCAATCCTGCATCTGATCTGAGTGAGCAGAGCAACATCAGTGAGTGTGGTCATCAGACATGGCGTGAATTTCACCTTGACTCATGAGCAGAGTGTAAACAGTGTCTCAGTGCTCGCTGAAGTGAAGTGTGTGTGTGTGTGTGTGTGTGTGCGCGCGCGTGTGTGCGCGTTCTCTTCTCACGTGTGATGGTTTCTCTTCGCTCTCCGATACACTGTGTAATTATCTTTTGTTATTGATTTTGTATTAAATATAATGTGTAATCAAATTATCTGTATCGCAGGCAGATGCTGTAGTTCCTCCTCTTGATATTTTCATGCTTCTCCTCTGTGTCGATCGTTTCCTGTCGTCTGTTTGTTAGCGAGACGGCGTGCACTTGGATTACGCTGTGGAGTATCACGTGCTTTCAGAGGTTGGTGTTGGAGAATTTTACGAGCACGAGTTATGAGTAAGATGTACGGCAGGAGTGGAGGAAGGGCTCTGTTTATCTTCATGAACTCCTCTGAGATTTTTTTTTTTCTTTACAAGTTTTTTTGACGGCCCGTCTTCACACTCACTGTTCTCTCAACATCTGAGGTGTGACACGGAGCAGATTGTCATTTCTCAGTAAAGCAGCGCCATCATAGCTGTAGTTCTGATCCTGTGTGTAAAAGATGTGTGTCAGTGAGGACGCGTCCCAGTCGGTGCTGAAATCATCATGATGAACTACAGACTGTTTCCTTCCAGGTTTCTCTCCACGGGGGGGAAGAGACCGTTCTCCTTGCCACCAGGTGCTCTGTTCCTTCGCTGCACACAGGAATGAAGATGGCATGGCGGCGCCCGGCACTGATTAGTGGTGTGTGTGTGGTGAGCAGTGTGAGGATGGGTGAAGGGAGGGAGAGAGACAAGGGAAGCAGTGGGAAACTGTATCCGAGTGAAAGTGCAGCTGTAATGAAGTTGAGCTGAGGCATGATGGGAAGTCACATGACTCGGGGAGAATCTGAGATGAAAAAGTGTGAAATGTAAATGACGGCGTTTCTGTGACGCCTCACTGTTTCAGTTCGGAGCCTTTTACTCCTCTTTATTCTTTATTCCTAACGATGGCTGAAATTCTTCTCATGTCGTCTGTGTGTGTGTGTGTGTGTGTGTGTGTGTGTGTGTGTGTGTGTTTATTGAGGTTTTTCCTCCTCGTGCTTGTACAGGGTTAATTGGAGCGCTGCTTGTCTCCGATTGCTGATTAAGGACCTCAGCATCAATAATAGATCTCACACGTACAATAGAAGCAGGCATGCGTGTGTGTGTGTGCTCACCTCCCCTTACACACACACACACACACACACACACACACAGAGTCCCACCCTGAGTGAACAGCTGTTTTCCCATGTGTGCACACAGCCTCTGTTTCTAGGGAGATTACTGATCAACCTGTTGCGCTCTCTCTCTCTCTCTCTCTCTCTCTCTCTCTCTCTCGCGCTGTGCCCCCCACTGGGTCCTGTGATGCTGTGATGACAGTGTTTTTCTTCTCTTCTTCCTATGTTTTGGTTCATTTATTTTTCTATAGTTCTTATTTTTCTTTCACACTCCTTCCTGCACTTGTGCGCGCGCGCACACCCCTCCCTTCTCTCTCTCTCTCTCTCTCTCTCTCTCTCTCTCTCGCTGTCTGTGAGCTTCTCTTCTATCTTTCTTTCTCAGCCCTGAATCCACTTCTTTCTTTCTTTCTCTTTCCAGTCTTTTTCTGTCCCTCTTATCTGCCTCCTCTTCCTCCTTCCTTCTCTCTCCCTCTCCTATGCTGCTTTTTTTCCCTTCGTTTTCACTTTTGTTGTAACCTACAGGATTAATCTGACATGTTTCCAATGACTTGCAGGTAACGTGTGTGTGTGTGTGTGTGTGTTGTGTTTCCTGTCGAGTGACGTGGAGCGAGTGATCAGCAGCAGCAGGTTTAGATGTCAGCGCTTGTTGCTGTTCTTCTCTTAAGCTTTTCGGTTTATTTTGTGTTTAACGGTTCTGATGTGAACGAGGTCGAGAGTTTGAGTCTCAGACTGGACTACAGCTCTCAAATATTTTCACGATGGACAATAAACAGTGAGCATTTTATGATGTTTAATTTAGTAAAAAGTGTCAGAAACCCTGGTGCGATGATTGATTGATTGATTGATATTTTTAAACAATTTTAATGACTTTGAGGATAAATCTAAGGAAAGTCTCGGAGAGCAAAACAAGTGATAAATATATTTCAGCAGAGACTGATTTGTGATTGTGTGATTAACTGAGAGTGATTATAGATTTATAATCAGGAATTAAATCATAGGATCCTCATGTATGAAATCTGTGTGATTCCCCCCCCCCCCCCCCCCCCCCCCCCCGATTTGTTCATGAACGGGAAACTTATTTGTGTGTTTTTATTTACATTTATTTATTTTCTGTAATCGTTCTCCGTCATCTTAAGAACTGAATTCAGGAATTATTCAGATTTTGACAAACCAGACTAAAAAAAAATCCATTCCCCATGTTTTTTTTTTTATTTTATTTATTTCCTTTTTTCTTTACTCCAGGGTTAATAAAAACACTCCTCACTCATTTTGCAATTCAGATGTGACTCAGCTGTAACCCTGTGAATAGAGCACTGCGTTTTTCTTTTTTTCTTTTTTCTGCACACACTGATATTTCATTAGTCATTACAGCTTTTCATTGGATACATTTCAGGGTTAACTGCCTGAAGGAAAAAAAAATGCACACAAAACCATCAGGTTGCAATCTAACGGAGTGGCGCTGAGGAACAGGTGTAAAAGTGTCAATAAGAGGTTTGAGGCTGGTTCCATACGAGCTCTCGGGCTAAACACACACAGCTGCGGTGTGTGTGTGTGTGTGTGTGATGGATGTGATAAGTGTGCATGCCCCCCCCCCCCAGGTAACATGAACACACTGAAGAGAAGCATTATTGTGAAAATGGATCGTTTTCCTGATGATTGGAAGCTTTGTGTGGATTTCAAGGGTGCCATTATTTCTGTATCTAAGGAATAAACCTGTTGGGGTTGTGCTGTAATGGGAAACTAATCAACACAAGGTGCTGGTGGTGTGATGAAGTGGGGTTACTGTTACCACCCGGACACTGTAACAGCATCATCTCTTTTCTAATGGTTAAAGAAAAGCATGATTATTTTTTAAAATCAGTTTAGTTTTACCCTTAACATCCACCGATCTCGTTGGAGCAGCGATTAAACCATCACTTCCTCACCGGTGAAACTGCAGAGAAGTGTAAACCCCTCCATCCTGAAGATGTTCCAGCTTCACCTCTGACCGTTGCAGAGCGCGGACACTGGAGACTCCTTCCACACGTCATGTAAACACATTTCTCCTGACAGACATTATGTCAAGGTCCCTGTGAGGGAGCGGTTACTATGGAAACAATGAGAGCATTAATTATAGATAAACCTGCACTACTGACAGAGCTGCTGTTCCAGAGAATTAATCAACACCTTTTGAGCTGAGTGTAACAGTGCTGTGGTGTGATCCAGATGTTTGTCCTCAGTGTGGTGAGTACCTCATGGTGATGCCTTGAGGTGTGAGAAACGCGTTGTGAACCTGCCCCAGCACGCTGCACGATCCAGCGATCTGATAATGTCAGTATGCGAGATGAAGGTGAAAAAAACCCACTGCATCAGGAAACATTGAGCACCTCAGGAGCTGAAGAAGCCTTTACACAGTGGAGAGATTCGTTCCAATGTGACGGCCTTTGACGTTTAACCCCTCTCCCTCCTCCCCCTGAGCAAAGAGGCAGTAACTGTGTGTGTTGTGTCCGTGTGTGTGTCTCTCTCTCTCTCGCTCTCTCACCTCACTTTGGTGATGTGATTTCTCTCATTGATGATGATGGATGATGAGGAGACCCGTGAGGAGTTTGAGACTTGGACATCATTCCTGACTGGAGCACATCCAGACCCGCTCACTCGCGCTCATGCTGCTCCACATGTTCATGTACTGGTTGATGGAAAAGATATTCTGGTTGGATGTCACCATGGTAACCAGCCAGTTAACCCCAGAAGCACATGGTTTCTCAGCCCCACGGAGCTGAATGTGCATCGGGTGCCAGATGCTGATTTTGTTAGCTGTGAGTTTGATGACGTTTGTGTTCCTTTCTTGGCGGGAGGTAGTTGCACCCCTACTCCTCCCACCCCACCCACACACATTAGTCAGCTGTCCCACTTCGCAGTGCATCATGGGAATCGAGGATGATCTCACAAAGCAGAGAGTCATGTTGGCATTTATTTCACCTCAGCAGTTTACCTTAAATTGTCTTTTTCAGAAATGGATTAAGAATTTCAAAATGACTGATTCAGGGGGCGGAGTCATCTGTGAGCTCAGTTTGTGAGGTCCCTATGAAGAGCTCCATGGCTTTGGACCAATCTTCACCTTGGGTCCTGCATGCTGAGCTTTCTCTGTAAGCAGCTAGCAGGATGTGGTTGGGTTGTGGTCATAGTTGTGGACCAATCAGATCTGATTATGCAAGTTGTTAAAAGACGACATTGATGATGATGATGATGATGATGTAGTACCTGGAAGCTTCTAGCTCAAGAACCTGTGTGCAGACTAGCTGCTAGCTCTCTAATTAGCACATTACGAGACTGATGATGATGTAGCCAGCTGGAAGTAACTGGTCCACAGCTTTGGACTGTTAGTACCCAGTTACACAGGTGCTTAGTGAATGATCAGATGTGTGTGCATGTCAGATGTGTACACTGCTCTGAGCGCAGAGACTTTGGTGGACTGGACATGTTTACAGATGAGATGATGGAAGACGTCCAGAAAATAAACTCTGTGCTGAAATTACTGCTGCTCTTCGTCCAGTTGGTCATCCAAAGCTGCTTTTTAAAGCTGTACCCAAACATGATCTTTCTGCTTTGGACATTTCCGTTATCTTCATGGGAGGAAATGACACGACCTCCTCGTGTGGTAGCAGTGTGTCTGTAAAGAGTTGCATTGATTTTCTGTGCTAGAACAAAGGAATGAAGGCAGCAGAACACCAGCAGAAGCTCTGGGGGACATGAGTGTCTCGGAACACAGAGAAGCTCTCCGAGCAGAGGGTTTCTAAGCTACCTTTTTTTATTTATTTTTTTGTTATTGTGACCCTCAAACATGATTGATTTACGCCGCATTGTGTGTAGCTGCTGCTGCTGCTGCTGCTGTCCCTGTAAGTTTCTAGTTGCAGACCCTGTGTGCTGTGATTGATGGTGATTTTCACTTGCAGTTTTGCAAATTATTAGATCCTGATGACGTTGTACCTGTAAGTTCACGAGCTAGAGAAATCAGTCAGCGCTAGAGATTAATGCATACTGGTCATCATGGTAACGCTGAAATATATTCTGATTATATTTTGGGCTGGTTTTAAAATAAGATAAATCAGACACAAAATAAAGGGGTAAATCAAACATCTGATCCTGAAATCCTACTGAAGTTATTTGCTTGCTGTTTGAGAACGACCTGATGTTTGTGATTGGAGGAGGACGTGGACAGCAGAAAGATAATAATGTTTGCAATAATTTGCATATTCATAGATTCTGGCTTGTTTGTATTGAGGAATAAAGGTGTAGAGACATTTCTCAGCCATTTTAATTTAATTTCTTTTAATGAAAGACAAAGGGGTGTGTGTGTGTGGGGGGGGGGTTGGAGTAGGTTAAAAAGTTGCCTCCCTGGGTGTGTCCGTGTTCATATCCACACGTTAGTTGGGAAATGTCACAATAAGATGGCGGAAAAAATAATTCTGCATGATTCCCGCTGTGTTTGGAAGCATCCTGTTGTCCGTTTCCATGGATATTTTATTTTGCTCATTAATTCCGCACGGTTGTGGTGTGTACAGGATCAAACACTCGGGTGTGGAGACGACATGTTGAAGCCTTCAGCTGCATCTGTGTCACGTTTCTCATCGACCCCCAACACGTCCTGCTGCAGCATCCTTTATTTAGCCACGTTCTGTCACGTCACATGCTGGAGTTTGTTTTCCTGAAACATTTCAGCTCGTGTTAACAGAAAGATCCGATCGGACCGGGAGTCTCAGGATTGGAGTTTAAAGTGCATATCACGGGTAAATTCAGGAGCAAGATCAGTGTAATTCTCCTATTTTATATTAAACTTTGGTCAAATATCTGTCACATTCTGCATTTTGTGCAATTTGTTTACCTTGCGCAATACCCGAAAAATTCAGTTGAAATCAAGCCGTTTGAGGTGAATTGGTCCGCCTCTGAAAAAACTTGGCATTTGAATTTCCCAGGAAACACTGATTTTCATGGCGTCGCGTGCGGGACGCCTCCCTCTGAATCCCACGTCAGCGCTGGTTTGTTTATGAGAAAACAACCTGGTGGTTTTCTGCAAATTTCTTTGTTATTGCATAATTATTAAAATGGTTAACAGATGTATCGTAGGAGGGTGTAGCAACACCAGTCTTGATGGGATTAGCACTCATCGTTTCCCAAAAGACCGGACAGTGAGAGAGAAATGGGAGCGCTTGGTCTACACAGGCTGTGCACTGAAACTGCACAAGCTCTCGCAGCCTGCTGGCGCTTCCGCAGGTGACGTCACGAATCTGGCTCCAGACTCCCTTGGGATTTTCCCAGACGTGTTTTATTTTATTTTTTTCTGCTGTAGACAGATGGCCCTGTGCAAAATTACCCTTCTGGATGAGCGTGTAAAGGGACATTATTTATATATATAAAAACCAAATTGGTCCAGAATATGCACTTTAACCCTTTAATGTGTAAATTACTTTAAGGCTGTTTTTAGGAGAATATCAGCTCTACATCACTTCAGAGCTTTTTCTCAAACCTTCTGCACCAGATCACTAATTAATTGATGAGAGAAACACTCCCTGGCCACTTTAATAGGAACGGGTTGTTGGTTCTAAGATCCCTGTTCCTGGCTGCAGGAGCAGACGCGCAGCTTATGAACAGGCAAGGCAGGCAGCTGCTTGGGGCCCCCTGGCCCAGGGGCCCCCCGAGAGTTGGGGCCCAAGGGCTTGCTTATTTTGTTTTTTGTTTTTATTGTTTACCATTTGTATTTTCACATTTGGAATTTAAAAAACTTTGGTTTCATACATTTTTCGTTGGTGTCAGATTTATTTATAACATATTGGTGATGAACACTGGTCAGAAAGGCCCCCTGGAAATTTTTGCTTGGGGCCACAACAGACTCTAGAATCGCCTCTGTGCAGGAGTGGAACCCAGTGTGTTCTTCTTTCTGCTGTTGCATGCTGAGATGCTTTTCTGCTCACCATGGTTGTAGAGAGTGATTTATATGAGTTACTATATCCTTCCTGGCAAAAATGCTCGAATCAGTCTGGGGATTTTTTTTCTCCCCTCCCCCACCCCAATTCCCCTCTGACCCTCTCTTATCAACAAGGCGTTTGTTTCCACCCACAGAACTGTCGCTCACTCACTCAGTGTTTTTGTTTTCTGCACCATT
Organism: Neoarius graeffei; assembly: GCF_027579695.1. Lineage (NCBI taxonomy): Eukaryota > Metazoa > Chordata > Actinopteri > Siluriformes > Ariidae > Neoarius > Neoarius graeffei. Next base: position 57,945,862 of record NC_083593.1, read on the forward strand.
CTGTGTAAACTCTAGAGACTGTTGTGTGTGAAAACCCCAGGAGATCAGCAGCTTCTGAAATACTCAAACCAGTCCATCTGGATCAAACCAACACCCATACCACAGTGAAAGAAAGTCACACTGAGATCACAGTGTTTCCCGTTCTGATGTTTGAACATTGTGAACATTAACTGAAGCTCTTGATTTGGATCTGTGGGATTTGATGCGTCGTGCTGCTGTTGAGGGATCGGCTGATTACAGAACTGCAGGAAATAGACAGCAGGTGGATGTACAGGTGTTCCTAATAAAGTGGATGGCGAGTGTGTATTTGCACCAGACTCCATATAAATAAAGTTGTATATATCTGTGTAAGTAGTGATGGGGGGAAAAATTACGAGGCCACTTTTAATGGCGTTCCTCAGAAATCAGCTGCGTCATGTGACTCTGGAACTGAGGATGAATATTGCTGCATTTTGTAAAACAAATCAAATAATTCTTTCTAAACACAGATATAGAACACACACACACACACACACACACACAGTGGTGCTTGAAAGTTTGTGAACCCTTTAGAATTTTCTCTATTTCTGCATAAATATGATCTAAAACATCATCAGACTTTCACACAAGTCCTAAAAGTAGATAAAGAGAACCCAGTTAAACAAATGAGACAAAAATATTATACTTGGTCATTTATTTATTGAGAAAAATGATCCAATATTACATATCTGTGAGTGGCAAAAGTATGTGAACCTCTAGGATTAGCAGTTAATTTGAAGGTGAAATTAGAGTCAGGTGTTTTCAATCAATGGGATGACAATCAGGTGTGAGTGGGCACCCTGTTTTATTTAAAGAACAGGGATCTATCAAAGTCTGATCTTCACAACACATGTTTGTGGAAGTGTATCATGGCACGAACAAAGGAGATTTCTGAGGACCTCAGAAAAAGCGTTGTTGATGCTCATCAGGCTGGAAAAGGTTACAAAACCATCTCTAAAGAGTTTGGACTCCACCAATCCACAGTCAGACAGATTGTGTACAAATGGAGGAAATTCAAGACCATTGTTACCCTCCCCAGGAGTGGTCAACCAACAAAGATCACTCCAAGAGCAAGGCGTGTAATAGTCAGTGAGGTCACAAAGGACCCCAGGGTAACTTCTAAGCAACTGAAGGCCTCTCTCACATTAGTTAACGTTCATGAGTCCACCATCAGGAGAACACTGAACAATGGTGTGCATGGCAGGGTTGCAAGGAGAAAGCCACTGCTCTCCAAAAAGAACATTGCTGCTCATCTTCAGTTTGCTAAAGATCATGTGGACAAGTCAGAAGGCTATTGGAAAAATGTTTTGTGGACAGATGAGACCAAAATAGAACTTTTTGGTCTAAATGATAAGCGTTATGTTTGGAGAAAGGAAAACACTGCATTCCAGCATAAGAACCTTATCCCATCTGTGAAACATGGTGGTGGTAGTATCATGGTTTGGGCCTGTTTTGCTGCATCTGGGCCAGGATGGCTTGCCATCATTGATGGAACAATGAATTCTGAATTATACCAGTGAATTCTAAAGGAAAATGTCAGGACATCTGTCCATGAACTGAATCTCAAGAGAAGGTGGGTCATGCAGCAAGACAACGACCCTAAGCACACAAGTCGTTCTACCAAAGAATGGTTAAAGAAGAATAAAGTGAATGTTTTGGAATGGCCAAGTCAAAGTCCTGACCTTAATCCAATGGAAATGTTGTGGAAGGACCTGAAGCGAGCAGTTCATGTGACGAAACCCACCAACATCCCAGAGTTGAAGCTGTTCTGTACGGAGGAACGGGCTAAAATTCCTCCAAGCCGGTGTGCAGGACTGATCAACAGTTACCGCAAACGTTTAGTTGCAGTTATTGCTGCACAAGGGGGTCACACCAGATACTGAAAGCAAAGGGTCACATACTTTTGCCACTCACAGATATGTAATATTGGATCATTTTCCTCAATAAATAAACGACCAAGTATAATATTTTTGTCTCATTTGTTTAACTGGGTTCTCTTTATCTACTTTTAGGACTTGTGTGAAAATCTGATCATGTTTTAGGTCATATTTATGCAGAAATATAGAAAATTCTAAAGGGTTCACAAACTTTCAAGCACCACTGTGTGTGTGTCTCATTTTATATATAATTGTTTTTTGTTTTGTTTTTTTTCAGGTATAATTTTTTTTTTAAATAAACGCACAGTATTCCTCCACGCTAGAAATCTGTTAATGTCTTAACGTGTGTGTGTGTTTGGGGGGTTTAAAAAAAATGATTTATTTTAAATTTTATTTATAGGCGGCACGGTGGTGTGGTGGTTAGCGCTGTCGCCTCACAGCAAGAAGGTCCTGGGTTCGAGCCCCGTGGCCGGCGAGGGCCTTTCTGTGCGGAGTTTGCATGTTCTCCCCGTGTCCGCGTGGGTTTCCTCCGGGTGCTCCGGTTTCCCCCACAGTCCAAAGACATGCAGGTTAGGTTAACTGGTGACTCTAAATTGAGCGTAGGTGTGAATGTGAGTGTGAATGGTTGTCTGTGTCTATGTGTCAGCCCTGTGATGACCTGGCGACTTGTCCAGGGTGTACCCCGCCTCTCGCCCGTAGTCAGCTGGGATAGGATCCAGCTCGCCTGCGACCCTGTAGAACAGGATAAAGCAGCTACAGATAATGAGATGAGATGAGATTGATTTATTTATTTATTTGATAATCATAAGTGAGCCTTCACATGACTGGTGGTTTTAACAAATACAAAAAAATTCTTACTCTGTTTTTAAATAATTTTATGAATGAAAGGGTTTGACTGGAGGAGGAGGAGGAGGAGGATGATGATGATATTTGGGTAAAAACGCGTCTCCACTCGTTTTCCTCCATTGCAGATTCGTTTCGGGGATGACTCGAGTGAACGGTTTTGAGTGGATCAGTGATTTCGCTTGTGTTGGGCTGCTCGTGTGGATCACGGTGTACTTTTTTAAAAATAACGAGTGTAACAGTAAAAAGGAAAATGACATGGTCAGGAAAAATATCAGCCATATTTTCCAGGTGCTGTTTTATCTTAATGAAAACAGAATTCCAGAGTTACGTCTCAACCGGAGAGAAGGGTGTATGGAAAATCCCACTGTTCTTCCAGGTCAAGTCTCCACGTGGAAATGCTCTTCAGTGGGTGGGGTTGTTTTTGTTTGATTTCATGAATATTTGATTCATTGATTTAGAATTTGTGTGGTGAAATAATTATTCCAAAAAAATAAAATGATCATTTTTATTATAATTAAAAAATCACTGTTTATTTTTTAGAAATAATTTTACAAAAAAAGCCAAGAAAGCCAAAACTAAAACGAGCCTCTGTTGCCTGTTTATCAGTTCATTTCAGCACTACAGTAGTTATTAAATGAAGGAGGTTCATCATCCTCAGTGTCGCCTGCTTTTGAAGCCTCGTTCGTTTTAATTTCAGAAATAATTTTTTCTTTTCCGAGTTTCTCACATGGATGTGAATGTGTTAGTGACGTGACGTTTATTTCGCTTCAGGTTCCTGCAGGAGTTTGTGAGGATGGGTTCCAGGGAGGAGGAGGAGCTGCTGTTACTTTTTGAATCTCTGCTTGATATCGTGATGCTTAAACAGTAAACTGATCCTGGACGCTGCTTCTGACATGATTTTAATTTTTCTCCCTAAATCCACCTTTTCCCTTTTTTCTTCTCTCTGAACCTGATGTGTACACTCCACAGTCAGAGGAGCGGTGATGAGGGGCAGCAGGTCGTCCTTTAGTTCCTGGGATTTAAACGTCTTCATTCTGATGTAGATTAAATGTTAAAGCTCGAGAGTAAATTTATTAAATTTCTCCTTTTTTAAATAAAATCTTTACGCCTTTTAGTTCTCTCTGCTTCCCTCTGAGGCCCTGTCCACACGGCAACGGATTCAGGTGAATCCGATACAATTGCTTATCGTTTAGGCCTGGCGTCCACACGGCACCGGCGTTTTGGGTGCCCAAAACACAATCTTTTGAGAACGGGTTCCAGAGTGGAAAGATCTGGCAACGTTGCCGTTGCGAAGTTGTCTGGATGAGTAGAACGGATTTGTTTACGATGACGTCACAACCACATGACTGTGAGTGCTTCACGCCGGGTAGAAGTGTAACGAACTCAATGCGAGTTGTCAACAAATCCTATAACTTGGTTCATGAAACGCGCTTACAAAATATTTTCACTGTGAATATTTATTGTGTAATGGTGCAAAGTGAGAGAGAGAGAGAGTAGCCCTTAGGGCAGAGTCAATCCCGCCAGCAAAAATAGGGAAAAAAAGGAGCGATCTCACCTCTTCAGATGTTGGTTTAAGTCCTACAATACATTCCTCAAAAAGGGCGTAGAAGAACAAATTAATCCATCAACGTGTAGCATTCAATTTATTCCGGACCATTAAAGACGCCGCCTTCCGCGTAGAATCACACGTCATCCTCGCCACCATATTGGATGGGGCAAAGCAGAGAATAAAGATGCCTCATTCATGTGCTGCGTTTAACTGTACCAACAGGTTTGCCGTCCAAACGAGATCACATGGGATTACCTTTCACAGGTGAGACTGGAAAAATACTTTTCATTGTATTTGGTCATTATAATGTAATTTTACGAACAGATTTTTCTGACTTTGTGGCTAATATGAAGTCTCGCGCATAATAGTTTATGCGCATGCGTCCTTACTTTTATTGTTCTGGTGTCTCCGAAGGGACCGTCTTACAGCGCCCCTAGAGGTGTGGCATGTGTATTGCATCGTTTTCAGCAAGCGTTGCGTTGCCATATGGACCTGATATTTTACTGACCGTTGTCCATATGGACGCGATATTTTTTTAAATAACATCTCCGTTGTCGTGTGGATGACCACTCAGTAAATCACTGACATTTTGCTGTTGTTCGTCTCTGATCCTCCAGGTGTGTGTGTGTGTGTGTGTGTGTGTGTGAGAGAATACAACCATCAGTACAGTGTTTTGTTTGTCAGGCAGCTGAGTGACTGATGGAGCTTGCACTTCATGACAGACTGACAGTTTCTCTCTCTCTCTCTCTCTCTCTCTCTCTCTCTCTCTAAAGCATTTAATGAATCAGGTGTTTGATGTTTGATGTCACACTGGACACAAACTGAGTTTAGAGTGCTCAGGTTTGTGTGTCGGTCATCATGACTCCTGCATGGTGGAGAAATGTCCTGCTTCTAAAATGAGCTGCTCCACTTTTACACAAAATCCACACTGACGAGAGACAGACAGTGAAGATCGATATATATATTTTACTGTCTCTCTGTTGCTCTCCATCTCTGTCTTTCTCTTTCTGCCTCTCACTCTAAGTTTTTGAAATACTTTAAGGATGCGGTGTAAATGAATTAATTGATTATAAATCTCTAAGAATTACAGCACCACATGACCTTTTTATTTAAAAAATAAGTATCCCAAGACACCAAGTTTTTAATCTGGAGCTAAAGCTGTAGAAGGCGTGTTCCTGTCCTTCCTCAGTTTATTGGGGATATTAAAAACGCCAGAACTGTGAGGATGGTGATGGCAGTGAGGAGGATGAGGATGAACAGCCGTCCTATCTGAGCTGAGTGAAGTGCTGGAGATGGAGAGGTGGTGTGTTGCACTGCTTCAGGAGATCAGGAAGAATCGCTGGAGATGATAACCATCCAGAACTTTCTACATTATAAGCAGGACTTGAACAGACAGCAGTGTAGCATGAAGATGACGGAGAGCTCGGGTTTAGTTTTGTTGGTGAGGGTGTGAGCTGGAACGTGGTGAAGAACTGACAGTAGTTCAATGTGGGGTTTATGGAATCGTGCGGTGAGGTTCGCCTGGTTCTCATTTACCCCCTTCAGGATGTTCAGATGATCATCTTGTATTCCAGCAGGGTTCTTCAGTGTAGAGCTGATGGTTACTCTGATGTGTTCTGCAGTAGAAGACGTGATGGCACATGATATTTATTTAAAATAATAAAATAATGTAAGGGATGAGCTCAGGGTGAGAGCTGATCTCACCACGTCAATAATGTTGCCTTAAAATAATGTAATGACACTGAAAACTAATTAAAATATGTTAGTAATGTGGGTGAAAACTTTTTTTTTTAAATCTGCAGATTTTTATTTTTTATCCTCATTTCTTTTTTCACCTCCTGCACTCCATCATCCATCACCTCTGTGTCCCTGAGCTCAGCTTGGAGTGATCCGGTTCAATAAAACACCGGGAAAAAACTCCATGATCCTGATTTGGTTTCTTACAGAAGCAGCTTTTAGCCAATAAAGTGTCAGGAATCGAACTGAAGGAGGTGTGTGTGTGTGTGTGTGTGTGTGTGTGTGTGGTTAAATATGGAGGAAATCCAGGAGCACTATTAGACTCGTACATGTGTTAAGAATCCACAAACAAGAATTTTATAACAGTCATAAAAATATTTCCGCAGGTTTAAAGTCAAACCCGAAATCCTCCTGAGCCGCGGCTCGGCTGTGTCCTCAGCCATCGTGCGTTTTTCTGTCGGCATCAAACATCAGAAGCGTCACAAAGGTGTGAGCTGGAAAAGAGCAAAGCGATCCGATCTGCTCCTGGCCTTTTCCGTTCCTTTTGCATATTCATGCTGCAGCCAGGCTGATTTGAATATTTGTCTGAAAAGAAAGAAGGAGAAGCTCTGTGCTGTGAACCAGATAAAGGCTTCCTGATGGAGAAAAGGTGAAAGGTCAGAGTTCCAAGTTATCATCTTCCTCGTTCTGTCTGCGATCTGTATAGTGTGAAGTGTGGGACATTTTGATTCTGCATGTGAACTTATTTGCTTTCCAAAGCCAAAAAGAAATGTAGATAGTTAACCGATGTACCCAACAGCCAATAGGATTAGAGATATGTCATGCCACACCCCCCGCCTAATCTAAACGGCTTAACAAGCCGACCAGATATGGAGAACAGAGTTTTTATAGTGAGTTTGAGTGGGAGAAGAAACACTGTGACTGACTCCTCCTGATGGGGGCGGAGCATAAAGACTGAATTCTCCATCAGTCTGATGAAGTAATGTTCCGGGATGGAACAGCTCCAAGTCTTGTGTCACATGACTGCCAGCATACACAGACTCCGCCCTCTTCCACATTAATAAAGTCCAAATATTTGCTCTTGTTTGAAAAGGGAGCCGCTCGTGTCTGTAGAGTAAGACACGCCCCCAGGGGCGGAGCATATACCTTCAAGGAGAGTTTAATTCTAGGAACATGAGAATAGTACAGGAAATGAAATTTATTTTAAATTCAATTAAAATACGAAAACTCCATGATCTGTCCAGAGTTGTTGTTTGTGTGTGTGTGTGTGTGTGGTGGTGGTTGTTGTCGTCGTCTACTGTTAGTGACAGGAATGTAAAGGTCTGAAACACTGGTTCAGATTTGAGGAGAACTTTACAGCTCCACGTGGTGGTGTTTAATGAAGCCGTTTCCAGACCTGACGTTAATGACGAACACCAGCTGCCTGTTTTAGTGATGAGTCTCAGTGAGGGGCAGAGATCTCACACACACCTGATGATACTCCCTCTGTGGAACAGTTTCTCTCTCTCTCTCTCTCTCTCTCTTTATTGATTTGTAGTTTGTTTCCTTTTTTTAAATAATTTCCACTCTTTAATTTTTCCTCTTTCTTTGCCTTAAAAACCTGAAACTGCTACTCATCAAAAAAAAAAAATTATAATCTGTTCTGTAATGGCCTCTGCATGCTCTTGCGACAAGGCTTTCGCAGATAGCTTTTCGCAGACAGTTGTAATTTATCGTTGAGCGGGGAGTAATAGGCGTGCGCGATGTTATTCACCGCCACAACACAAGGGAGCGTGAAGTCACGAAATCGCTAGGAGTAGTTGGTGGGTGTGGTTAGTGGAGTGTTTATCCTCCGGTTACTTATAATGACTAGAACTGGAGTCGTATAGATGTACGTACTTCCTCACTTCCTCGATCAACCGCTCTTCGTGCTGCTCCATCTTCACTCGTGTTTTTAAAAATGGCGGTCGTGAAAACAAAACAAACCAGGAAAGCAGGGAAGCGGAAGTGCATGTACAGCGGATGTGGAGTGGACCAATGAGAGCCCTCTTGTCTGCGAAGCTGTCTGCGGTGGTCACAATTTTTGGGAGGTGCGCGCAGAGCGTCTGCGAAGGGGGGGGGCTTCGCAGATGCCATCTGCGACGCCTGGGTTGTCAACATAAATTGGCCTTAAGTCTCAAATCTTCAAGGCAAGTTTATTTCTATAGCACATTTCATACACAGTGGCAGTTCAATGTGCTTTACAGAAATAAAAGCAAAACAGTAAACAATAGAAAATAAAATTACATAAAATAAATGGGGAAGAAAAATAATAAGAATTAAACAATAGTAGAAATAAAATTATTATAAAATGAAGTAAAAGTTCAGTAAAAAAAAAACAACAGAATAAAATAGAATAAAAGTTAAGTAAAGTTTAAAACATGCAGAGACTGTAAAAGTTAAGTAAAGTTTAAAACATGTAAAGATGATGATATTTATCAGTTAGCAGAAAGCATCTGAAAACAGCTTGGTCTTTAGTCTAGATTTGAAGCTGCCAACAGCAGGAGCATTTTTAATGTCCTCTGGCAGTTGGTTCCATAGCTGCACTGCATAGTAGCTAAAAGCTGCTTCACCACACTTTGTTTTAACAACTGGTTTTACCAGTAAATTTTTCTGCTGCGATCTGGTAGATCTGATTGGGTTCGGCCGCTGCAACATATCAGAGAGGGAATTGGGCCCTGTACCATTTAGAGATTTGTACACCAGCAGCAATGCTTTAAAGTCAATTCTGTAGCTTACTGGAAGCCAGTGAAGGGACCTTAGAATTGGAGTAATGTGCTCTGTTCTTTTTGTTCGTGTGAGAACCCTCGCCGCTGCATTTTGAACCAGCTGAAGTCGTTTGATGGTCTTTTTTGGCAGGCCTGTGAAAAGGCCATTGCAGTAATCAACCCTACTAGAGATGAAGGCATGTATTAGTTTTTCCAGATCATTTTTTGACATAAGTCCTCTTAGTTTGGAAATGTTTTTTAGGTGATAAAATGCCGATTTAGTGATTGCTTTCATGTGACTGTCAAAGTTTAGCTCGCTGTCAATGAAAACACCAAGATTTTTAACCATTTCTTTAGTTTTAATCCCTTTTGTGTCAAGAATAGTGGTAATCCTGAGTCTTTCATCTTTTTTCCCAAATAGAATTACTTCTGTTTTATCTGTGTTCAGCTGAAGAAAATTTTGTGACCTCCAGTTGTTGATTTGGTCGATACACTGGTAGAGACATTCAAGGGGGGCATAATCATTTGGTGATAGAGCAAAATAAATTTGGGTGTCATCTGCATAGCAGTGATACAAAATTGAGTTGTTCTTGATAATTTGTCCAAGTGGGAGCATATAAAGGTTGAAAAGTAATGGTCCAAGGATCGACCCCTGGGGGACACCACAGGTCAAGGACATTGATGTCGAGGTACAATTTCCCATCTTCAGCGTAGTTTAAACGTGTAAATCCGGAGTGTTGTTCGATATTCATCCTGCAGTCCGGAGTCTTCACAGCATCTCGGAGAAGAAACGTGCAGATGTGTAATTTAAATGAAGCTTTAATTCACTCTGCTCAATCACAAGCCCAGAGAATTAATAATCAGGGTTTTATTCTGGAGAACTGACGCAGAACTCTGTTTATATGCCTGTGTGAGGGCGGAGCCTGAGTTTTAGTTTGAGAAGAAAAGAAAAGAAAATGAATGTTTTTCTTGCACAGTGATGATTCTTGGTGAAATTGATGAATCTAAATCCATCCATCCGTTATCTGTAGCCGCTTTATCCTGTTCTACAGGGTTGCAGGCGAGCTGGATCCTATCCCAGTTGACTACGGGCGAAAGGCGGGGTTCACCCTGGACAAGTCGCCAGGTCATCACAGGGCTGACACATAGACACAGACAACCATTCACACTCACATTCACACCTACGCTCAATTTAGAGTCACCAGTTAACCTAACCTGCATGTCTTTGGACTGTGGGGGAAACCGGAGCACCCGGAGGAAACCCACGCGGACACGGGGAGAACATGCAAACTCAGCACAGAAAGGCCCTCGCCGGTCACGGGGCTTGAAACCAGGACCTTCTTGCTGTGAGGCGACAGCGCTAACCACTACACCACCGTGCTGCCCATGAATCTAAATCAAGATGAAAAAAAATATTGGGAATTTTTTTTTTGACAATTTACTGTTCTTGTAATTCTGCACCTCTTGTATGTAGCTGCAGTTATGGTGGAAATAAAGTTGTTTGTTTATTTGTGGCTGATAAAATCTTAATTATTTATGAAAACATGGGCCTGCTGGCTAACAGCTCGCTAATGCTAAATGCTTATGGGGTTCGAAATATTTATTTCAGAATGTTTGGAAATCGTTGCTTTTCTTTCTAAAATCAGTATCTGAGATCTGACTGTGATGGTGGTGATGATAGTTGTGTGTGTGTGTGTGTGTGTGTGTGTGTGTGGTGTGTGTTGCAGTGATAATCTGAAGAGCCTGCTGCTTCTGCATTCCTGTGTGCTTGTCCTACCATGAGCAATTCCACTCCATCCACAGGTACGGTGGTCCAATCCCTTCTCTTTCTCCTTTCCTTCTTTCTCAGTGTTTTACTTTTGAACACACATTTTCACAAGCCAATCAAATCCTGAAGGATAAAACCAAAATCCTGCCCGCTCAAACAAATACATCATTTCACTCGGAAATGTCACATTGTGGAAGAAAAATGTGTTAAAATTCCATCAATCCAGACCTTTGTCTCTCCCTTTTCCCCCCTCGTTCCACACGTCAGCATTCCGGCACAACTCCCCTCCACTTCATTAACATAGAATTATAATCAGATCGTATTAACGAGGTTAATTTTATGTGGTTTGTAGTTTTAAAAAGCGTTATAAATGTTATACTGCTCCTTCTGTGAGTAAAGCTGTGGATGAGAAAAGCCGTGCTGTTCAGTTTGGTTTGAAGGGTTTTGTCAGATTGAGACTGAAACTCCGACTCTGTTGTTTTATTGAAGCTGAACAGCTGGCTGATGGTTTTTAAGGAAACGCCATCTTGAAGATGAATGGAGCTGTGGATTGAAAGTTCCGTGATCCCCTGCCCTCAATCAGCCACGTGGTTTCTGTGATTGGTGGCGACTCCTCTCCCCTTCGCTGGTGTTTTTAATGTGTTCGGAGCTCGACTGACCTTCGTCTCTACTCAGCAAAATAGTTTAATAAATGTTGATGAAGTCAGATGAGACCTTGAGACATGTAGCAGACGAAACGATCCGCTCTCACTCAAACACACAAGCTCACAGTTTTCCAAAACACCACAGGAGCTCTGCTGTCTAGCATGAAACAGCCACCGTGTTTTTTCACAGCAGACGTCCCCAATTTGAGCAGAAGAGCCCGTCTAGACATCCTGAACACACTTCAGTTGGATTTTTAAACATTGTACTGTATGTTTTTGTTGAAAGATCAGCGCTGGGCTTCAGTGTCTGCTGGTCCGTGTTCATACAGAACCGAAAATATGAATCACACCAGGGCTGAAGTGCCCTTGAGCGAGGCACCGAACCCCCACCTGCTCCCCGGGCGCTGTAGCAATAGAGGTGTTCACACGGCACATATTTGCATCGATGCTGCACCGATGTATTTTGTTGCGATATATCTTACACCGGTGTAAATTTTGTGGAGCGTTCACACGTCACATACCTGCTTACTAGAGAGAAGCATGTTAGCACCGGTGCAGCCCCACTTGCGGTCACACGGCAGTTTTTGCGACCGTGCTATACGATAGTAATAATGCGGAAATGAAATATGCGCATGCGTGAAAATGTACTTCCTTTTCCCGGTTGTCATGGCAGCACCAAGCGCTGGGAAAACAACGTGGATGAAGACACCAGTGTTGCCAGATACTGCTGATGTTTTCCATCCCAAAATATGTTCAAATCCACCAAAATGCACTTAAAACTGCCCAATCTGGCAACACTGGAAGACACGCGGTTCTGTTGTTGTTGATATTCGCCATTTTGGAAGCGCAAAATACCAGGATGCAAATTGTGCAATGCCCGTATGTAATCAACTCTCCTCACGCGTAGCGAGTTTACCCCTGTAGCGTTCAGACGTCCCATTTTATATCGGTGCTGCCCCGCAAACTAGCATTTACTCCGGAGTAAATTTCTTAAACCCCCTCCCGAGCAGGGTTAGATTTGCACCGGTTTAAGCAGCTTTCAGGGGCTACACCGCTATAACTTTGTACCGTGTGAACGCTCTACCGGGGCAGCCCCGGTGCTACACCGGAGTAAAAGTTGCCGTGTGAACACCCCTATTGCTGCCCACTGGTGGGTGTGTGTGTGTGTGTGTGTGTGTGTGTGTGTGTGTGTGCACGCGCGCACTCATTGCTCACTTGTGTACGTGGGGTGGTTGACAAAATATAGATAGGTATGGATTACGGAAATATAATAATTTTTAAAAAAAATACGGTGTAGTTACAGATTTTAATATGGATGCTAATAATTTACAGATTGGTCACGGACGTTTCAGTATGTTACAGGTTTTATACGGATGGTGCATCACAGATTAAAAAAAAAAATTTTGAGAAGCCTGAAACAATTAAATGTTTGGACTGCTGAAGTTCATAATTAAAATATCTTTCCTGTATTTTTATGTTTTTACTTTATTAACTTACTGTTGATATTTCACAGAAAATCACACATCCGTGAATAAAAGATCCATGCTTTTATATATATATTTTTTTATTTTCTGTGAATCCATATTCCGTGACTCATCCATATTTTGTAAAGTGTGTGTGCGTGTGCGTGTGTGTGTGTGTGTGTGTGTGTGTGTTCACTGCTTCAGGTGGGTTAAATGCAGAGGAAGAATTTCACTGAGCTGAGTGTACACGTGACAAAGGCCTCTCTTCATGTTTATGGCTCTGATTGGTTGATTAATTCTCTCTAACAGCAGCTCGGACTGTAGTGCAGGTTTACATTCATACACTTTTTTTCGAATACATTTATTGTTTCTGTAGTAACGGATCATTCATGGGGACATGTACAGCGGACACTCCACTGATAACAAGCAGATTAAAAAATCACTGATAATGTGAAGATTTCTCTGAGAAGTGTGTGTGTGTGGTTTCTGTAAGGAGTCTCCAGTGTGAGCACTGTGTATCACTCAGAGCTGGAACTTTAAGATCTCTGAGATCTTCAGCACAGAGGAGTTTATACTTATTCTGCTCCTCCTCCTCCCTGGTGCGATATATATATATATATATATATATATATATATATATATATATATATATATATATATAATTTATTTTTTTTCAAATTTGTATATTTTAGATTCTCATTTTTATTCTATTTATACAACTTTTTTTTTTTTAATTCTTTTATCTTAACTGTTTTTTTTAATCACCAACCACCAAAGCAAATTCCTTGTATGTGAGCTCGGACTCGGCAGTAAACTCGATTCTGATCTTCTGAATCTTCTTTGCGGCTTTTCAGTAACCTGTTGGAACAAGTTGCAAGATATATATATATATATATATATATATATATATATATATATATATATATATATATATATATATATAAAATAATGTATGTCTTATTAACTTTGAGAGAGGATAACGAGACTGTGTGTGCCGAGGAAGCTGCTGTAATGTAAGTGACAACAGGAACTCGCTCATCTCTTTAACTACAAACAGATAAAAAGTACGAGACGATGTTTTACTAAATTAAAAATGGTAGTTGTTGAAGTGCTGTGGTGTTAAAGTAGAATAAAACACTGAGACATGCAGTTTTAGGAAATTAATCAGCTGCAGGGTGAGAACAGTAACTCTGTCACTCGGTTGTTGTTGTTTTTTTTAGCAACACACAGTGTTCATGACATAATTAGGGGTGTGACTTCACCATCTCTAACACAGATGTTCTATAAAATACCTTTCAATAAACGCCACACCCTCAGTGGAAATAACACCAGGTTTATACACGTTTTGAAAGAAGCACACACAAACTGCAAGTCTTTCATTCCTTCAGCATGTGTCAGGAGCACAGGGAACAGGCACAGGCTACACACACACACACACACGCGCGCACACACACACACACACCCCTCAGTGACTGTACAGAGGTTTAGCTGAGAGCATTAGTGAAAAGGAGCAGCTTTGTCTGAAATAGATGTTTTTCTGTAATGTGCTGAATATAGAATTCCTGATTATGAAACTGAGATGGAAGACTTACAGTTCCAGCTTTTACCTGGACAGAAGAAAAGTTGATGGTATTATCTGTAAGTAGTTCATCAGTGCTGTTGAGTTCTGAATTCTGATTGGTCAGGAGGTGTTGATGAATTTCCCAGGAACACGCAGCAGTGCAGCTCCAGTTTTTATACGTTTATCGTCGTCTAATAATAAAAGGGTTTGAACAAAACAGATTCTTTACCAAAGAAACATAATGTATAAATGTTTGAAGGCACTGTGGGAAGTTTACTCGTGGAAAAAATGTAAATAATTAAGTTCTTAGACTTTACTGTCCAAAGGGTGGGCAAACTTTTTCACATGCAAGAATTGCATTTTCTTTTCAATACTTCAGGTTCATTAGCATTTGCAGAATGTGGAGGGATTTTTGTTGGGTTTTTTTTCACGTCACAGATAACAAAATGTGTAAATAAGTGAGGGGTGCCTAAACTTTTGCATACAACTGTAACTATAAAGAGTTTGGCGTGATGTTCTTTAATAAATATAAAACTGTAATTGTTGATGAGTTGCTGTGCTGTAAGAGGAATAAAACCCATGAGGGTGTGCAGTTAGAGGAAAATAATCAGCCTCAGGGTGTTGTGATGAGGATGAGTTCACGTCCCGAAGTGTTTTATTCCTCTTAGACCACAGCAATTTACCAGCCCTTACCAGTTTAACCTACTCAGGAATGTCATTGTTTTTATCCGTTTATAGCTACAGCTAATGTTCCTGAAATGAGCTCGTTACGTTAAAGCAGTGATAAACAGTCGCTCCCTCAGCAGGGTCTCGTTACTCGCTCTCAAAATTCATACCATCATGTTACTGAGAAACCATGAAGAAGTGGTGTAATCTGCAGAAACACGTTTCTCCTCACAGTGAACTTCATATCAGCAGGTTGGTTTTTTCCCTTATGTACACACCCCTGTGAACGAGCTGTTACTATGGAAACGATAGCGTGTCAGAGCGAGTGCATTAATATAAACCTGCACTATTGTCAGAGCTGCTGTTTGAGAGAATTAATCAACACCTGACCAATCAGAGTGCAGGATTCAGCAGCGCTGTGGTGTAAGCAGGAGTGCTGTGAGACTGTGATCTCAGCTGGAGATGTTTGAGATGAGTGAAGACGGTGTGTGGTTTCCGTTTCTCTGAATGTTTCCAGTTCAGCTGCTGATTGTGACTGAAGGAAAACCTCAGTGTTCCAAACCACATTTCCTTCCCACGGTAAGTGTAAAGCTCGGTCGTGTTTTCACACCGAGGTGACGGATCGGAGTCAGATTCACATCCGTCTACTTTCTGCTTTCCTGTATTTGGTCCAGATGGAGGCCATTTTAATTTGATGATAAACATTTTTTCTTACCCAGTCCACCAAACGCTCCACTTTATTATTTTTAAATAAAGAAATAAAAACACTTTTCCTGCTTGGGCAGCACGGTGGTGTAGTGGTTAGCGCTGTCGCCTCACAGCAAGAAGGTCCTGGGTTCGAGCCCCGTGGCCGGCGAGGGCCTTTCTGTGCGGAGTTTGCATGTTCTCCCCGTGTCTGCGTGGGTTTCCTCCGGGTGCTCCGGTTTCCCCCACAGTCCAAAGACATGCAGGTTAGGTTAACTGGTGACTCTAAATTGAGCGTAGGTGTGAATGTGAGTGTGAATGGTTGTCTGTGTCTATGTGTCAGCCCTGTGATGACCTGGCGACTTGTCCAGGGTGAACCCCGCCTTTCGCCTGTAGTCAGCTGGGATAGGATCCAGCCCGCCTGCGACCCTGTAGAACAGGATAAAGCGGCTACAGATAATGAGATGAGACTTTTCCTGCTTTGGTTGAGAAACACGGTCATGATTTTGAAATGCAGCCATCAAGCTCATATTCATCTTTTTTTTTAAAATGTATTTTATTTTATTTGTTTTGTTTAAAGCCGTTTCCTCTCGAGAAGGCCGTGGTGTATCTGATTCAGAGCGATGGATCCTTTAATCGCATTAAGGCCTCACAATAAGATTTGTTAACAGCACAAACGAGACGAATTACCGTGCCGGAGCCAGATGCTTCAATAGGTCATGTGTACAGTTGCCATGGTAACACCAGGTCATTGATGCTGAGCTGGGGGAGGGATGGAGAACAGGGGGGAGGGATGGAGAACGGGGGGGAGGGATGGAGAACGGGGGGGGGGGGCTCGGCTGATGGTCAGCTGCTCGCTCGCCTGCTGGGATGTGTCAGGATGTCTGTCTCCAAGAACAGTGAGGGTTCACGACTATGATGGGAGATAAAAAAAAAAAAAAAGACTCCATAAAAGTGGAATGAAACGAGGCCGGAGTGTGTTTGGGTGAAGACAGGCCTTTAGGGTGTGGTGTAGAGCTGCTTCTCCGTTTGCTCTGTGTGTAATATTCCTCTGAATAAGCATCCATTAGAGAATAAATATTATTAAAACCATCGTGTGTGTGTGTGAGATATATAAAATCCAGATTTAACTGATCTCTCGCTCCCCCCCCCCAGTGAAGAACAGAGTGTGCTCTTTCTCCGGCGCTCTGCTTGTTTGTCTTCGGCCTTGCTGTTACTCTGCATGTTCTGTTTTTCTCTCCACCTTCTCTCTTCCTTCCTGAATGTTCTTATTTGTGTCCGTCGTGTTAGCGAGCGTCTCCCATGAGACGGTTTATGGGCGTGAACTTGTCCTGTTTGTTGTTAAAATATCAGGAATGTAGATGTGTTCTATACAAACACGGCACTTTCTTCTCCTCACTGAGGTTTAAAGAGGGAATGAAGTGGTTGAGAGCAGACGGGGCCGATCTGCAGCTGAGCCTGATGGAGTGTGAGGGGTTTATTTATTTCGTGTGAAGCACACCTGTCCTTGGGTTTGGTGTTTCTCCTGCCCTGACATGAGGTGATTGAGTGAGTGAGCAGGTTCTCGTCCCACGCCTCTGAATTTGCATCACAGAATTTTCCTTTTTGTGTCCAACGCAAACCGAGTGAGCTTCAGCACCAGGAGTCTGATTTTTCTGAACTCGCATCACACACGATGTGTTATTGCATAATAAATTAAGAGTTATTTGGCGTAGAGACTTTATTTAAAATTGTGTCTGGTCTCTGAGACCCACCGCATCCAGAAGGGAAGAAAGGTTGAAAATCCACTCACAGGTTCACATCTCAGCAGTGGGGAAAAGATAAAGAGGGAAAAACTGTCAGGATTTTTGTTTTTTATTATATAAATTTAACTTATCTTTTCAAATGAGGTCATTGTTTGTTTGTGTGGCTTTAAAAAAAAAACCTCAATTTCTTCTTTGTTTCTGAGACTGAGCTGAGTTTGTGGTGGTTTTCTGGAATTATTTTTCTGTTCTTGCAATCTCAGGCTTCATAGTGGTTTATTTATTTATTTTTTTAATTATTGACATTTATTCATCAATTATTTTGATTCAATATTCTAATCAAATCACTTAATGCTAATTAAACTCCTTCAGTTTCTCCGAGCTGCTGAACCCAGAAAACCCCAAACCATCCGATAACTGAGCAGTGTGAATCGAGCCTAACGCAGTCTGAAGAAAGCACCGTCTGCCCTCTTCCACATCCATCAGCTCGTGTGTATGTTGGCTGGTGTGGCTATGATTGCCAGGGAATAGAGAGTAAGCCCCTCCCACACAGATTTTAATTGAGAATATGGATATTTCGGCGGCCTCGATTAGAACCTTTCTTGTCCCGTGTCCAGCCTGTGTGTTTTATGCTCCTGATCTAAATAAAGTTTCTGGTGAAAGTAGAAACACAGCTTCATTAAAGTTGAGGAGAAAAAAAAAAACCTCTTAAACTTGCTGAAAGTATGATAGAAAAACGTATCTGCTTCAAATTGACGCTCTGATTCCTGTGCCTGATAGTAAATTTAGTGTTTGGTGATGCGTGTGCACACACACACACACACACACACACACACACACACACACGGTTGAGTGTTTAGTGATGTGCACTGAGTCGTCTCCGTCTCTTGCGCTGTGTGAATGTGGCACCTCGTCCTGCTGACTTCAGCACTTTCCTTTGTGTGTTTCTGCCCCTCTCGGCCTCCTCTCACTGCAGGGATTAATACTGTGTGTGTGTGTGTGTGTGTGTGTGTGTGTGTGTGTGTGTGTTCCCAGCACACACCCACACGCGGGAGTTGACCCATATGTTCACTCTGTAGTATTTTAAGAAGGTGTCCCTGTTTTTAGAAACGGTCCTTTAACCCGTGATGGAGTGATTTTTTTTTTTTTTTTTTTCTTCAGTGTTTTAATGTTTCAGTCGTAGCTGCAATTCATTATGTTTCAGCATTTTAGTATTTTAATGCCTTTTCATGTGTTCCTGCATTTCAGTGTTTCAGATGTCCTCATGCAAGACGTTTAGTAGTCGATATGGTGCCAGTGAAATTCTGTGGTTCTCAATCTCGTGGTATTAAAGCAGAAATAAAACCGTAAATGCCGTGAACTTTAACCTGCAGTCCGTTTATTAAAAACACTGTTCACCTAAACACAGGAGCCTTTAGTGTTTCTCCATCACAGACATCATCTGGAACATCGTTGGCTCCACAGCAGTGCCTTCTGTCCAAGGGCAAATACAGCCCCAATTACATACCGTATAACGGCACCCAAATTACGGGCGTGTCAAAAGGCCCAAAATGGAACATATGAAAATCGCCCAAATTAGAAGAAAAAATCCTGTTTCATAAGGGTGGAGAACCCAAAATAATTTTAAATTATTGTTAAATGTCATTTTTTGGCATATATATTTCAATTTGTTGTTCAATCGCTTCATAACATGAAGTGAACATGAAATGCATCTAGCGATTACCGTAAACCGTGTCCGAGTCTCTGACGTCTGAATGTCGTAAAATGTACTTCCTTTGTTTATGTTGTGAAATTCTCAACGATTCATGATAACGCATGGCTGTCGGTTTGTGATACTGTTGATAGTATAGATCGACAAGTGGTCGTCATGCCGGGTCGCGGTAGACCTAAGACAACTGGTAAATCACATAATAAGAACAGCAGTTCATATATTCATGGAAAACGCACAATCGATGGCATTATTAAGTCTCCAGGCGGGGGATGGGGAGGTTTATCACACGACACAACAGTCAGAAGACATCAGACGATATTGTTGACAAGGTCGAGGTCACTGACTTGTCGTCTGCAACAGCTGCCTTACAGTTGCCAGGTACGCTATGGATTTTTATTACATATTTTATGTGAGACTTTTATGTAATCTGCTTTGTACCAGCTTATTTTTAAACTTAAGTGAAAAATTATTTTTATCCCATTTATGCCCAAATTAATTTA
The DNA here is from genome assembly GCF_027579695.1 of Neoarius graeffei. Lineage (NCBI taxonomy): Eukaryota > Metazoa > Chordata > Actinopteri > Siluriformes > Ariidae > Neoarius > Neoarius graeffei. The sequence goes on from NC_083593.1 coordinate 57,965,354, forward strand.
TACCAAATTCTATTGGAAGTTGAATTGAAATAGATGTGTGCCCAAATAGATGCTGTGATCATAATTAGGCTTACAAAATATAGCATAAGCTATTATATCTAGTACTTGATTTTTTAACTTTTCATGTTTAAAAACATGGCTTAGCTCATACATTTAATTATAATAATTCTTCTTTATTATTCCTTAAGGGCTGCACACAATTAAAAATCCAGTTATTAGTTTATTTATTTTTGATATTTTGATTGTTCTAGATCATTATTGTTTCACTGTTTGAGATTTTAAAGTTTTCTGCTGCCCATACTCTTGTGCAAATAGATTGATATTACATATTGTTTCCCATTTTTCATACATATAAAAAATTCATGAACTATTTTTATCTTTTTTATTTATTCAGAATGTTGGAGAAAACTTTTGACTTTTTAGATACAGCACTACTTTATACTTGCACATGATTGTGTAATTTCTATTATTTTTATTGCTCGATATATTTATAATTTGGTTAAAAAAATTACTAAAAATGATACGTCAAATTTTCGGCACGCTACTCGCAAAAATAGTAAAAAAAAAATTTTGGCTCGCTACGCTCGCCATGGTGCCCAAATTAAAAACCTGTCTTTGCCCCTGCTGTCTGAAACAGAAATAACACTGGTGTGTGTTTCAGAACTAAGAACACTGTGGATATGTTGTTAATGTGACTTCAACATGACCTGAAACTCACCTTGAGCTCTTGGAGTCAATCTGGATGCCTGTCTTTGATCGCTTTGCTGTGCTAAATACCACAGGACTTGGTCCTGGGACCGCTCCTATTCATTCTCTAGATCAGGAATATTAATCAAAATCTTTCCAATGCAAATTTTGACTTGTATGCAGATGAGAGTTCAGTTCCTCATCCACACCGTCCCGGGCTCGTGTTCAACCGCAGCCAGTGTTCAGTACTGTCCTACAGAACCTTTATCAGACCCTCCAGGATTTCGCGATGTTGCGATTTGTAACTTCAACGCAAATTCAACCAATCCCCACGAATTCAGGGCAGTGTTGCAATTATATCCAATCACCGCAACTTTCACACAAATTTGACCAATCGTTGGCGTCGTCTTGAGGTGACGTCGACAAACTACCTTCCGCCTTACTTCCATGTATATGTTCAAGAGAAGCAGCATGCATGCAGTGTTGCCAGATTGGGCGGTTTTAAGTGCATTTTGGCAGGTTTTGAACATATTTTGGGCTGGAAAACGTCAGCAGTATCTGGCAACACTGCATGTGCAAGTCAGTGTTTATATAGGCTTAAATTCTGTTACTGAAAGTGTGTTATGTTTACAGTGAAGGACTGTGTGCACTTTATTTTTTTACTTAATACAAGAAATTAATGGATGCCAACATTTTTGCCAAAATGGTATTTTATTTTCCATTGTTTAGGCAGCTTCAGCATCATACTGTGAGATTCTGTTCAAATTGTTTTTCTTTATGAAGCCTGAGCCATTTATTTTATTAGTTTATAATTATTGTTTAATTTAGTCTTCAGGAGAGACTGCCTGCACACAGTACTAGTGTTTAATTTAGTCTTCAGGAGAGACTGCCTGCACACAGTACTAGTATTAATAGTTTTTTTCTTCCATGAAAGCTGAGGCATTTATATTATATTTTAAGGTAACTTCATGTTGTGCTGTGAGGTTCTCTGCACTTTAACTTTTGAACCAACAGGTGCATTTGGATAAGTAAAGCCTATTTTTCTGCATTTTTGTAGTCCTGGTAATCTTTTATATTGGTAAAGTTGTTTATAGGACCATTTCTCAGTGTCTGGTTTTTTTTAATCAATAGTTTTTCAGTAATAACTTATCGCTCAATTTTAATCACAAAAAGAGAACATCACAACAATTTCTCGCAACTTTCACTTCCTCCTGCAATGTAACCACAACAAAAACCTAAAAAACACCGCAACTTTCATCGCAATTTTTTGGAAAACCCCCTGCAACATCAGACATTTTAGCCCGCAACAATCACAAAAAAGGCCCGCGGAATCCTGAGGGGACTGCTTTGATTTCAAACCCTGTCTTAAATGCAGATAAAACCAAACTCATGTTTTTAAATGTCACATCAGCACCTCAGAATATGCCACAAATCATCACTTCTCACACAGGGTTCTCAGATCGAATCTCTATCCCAGTACACGTATCTCCGTATTTGGATTGATGACTCTCTTTCATTTGCGTATCGTATTCACCAGCAGGTAAAAAGACTGAAATTAAAATTCAGGTTTTATTTCAGAATCAGGTCCTGCCTTTCCTTTGAGGCCAGAACGAGGCTCGTTGTTGCTGCCAGTTTTATGTCTTTGTTGGATGATGGGGATGTGATCTACAGTGCCTTGCAAAAGTATTCATACCCCTTGAACTTTTTCACATTTTTCCACCTTACAACCACGAACTTAAAAGTTTTTTATTGAGATTTTATGTGATAGACCAACACAGAGTAGCACAGAATTGTGAAGTGAAACGAAAATGATAAATGGTCTTCAAAATTTTAAACAAATAAAAATCTGAAAAATGTGGTGTGCATTAGTATTCAGCCCCCCTGCGTCAATACTTTGTAGAGCCCCCTTTTGCTGCAATTACAGCTGCGAGTCTTTTGTGGTATGTCTCTACCAGCTTTGCACATCTAGACACTGAAATTTTGGCCCATTCTTCTTTGCAAAATAGCTCAAGCTCAGCCAGATTGGATGGAGAGCGTCTGTGAACAGCAATTTTCAAGTCTTGCCACAGATGCTCAATGGGATTTAGGTCTGGGCTTTGACTGGGCCATTCTAACACATGAATATTCTTTGATCTAAACCATTCCATTGTAGCTCTGGCTGTGTGTTTAGGGTCATTGTCTTGCTGGAAGGTGAATCTCCTTCCCAGTCTCAAGTCTTTTGCAGCCTCCAACAGGTTTTCTTCCAGGATTGCCCTGTATTTAGCTCCATCCATCTTCCCATCAACTCTGACCAGCTTCCCTGTCCCTGCTGAAGAAAAGCATCCCCATAGCATGATGCTGCCACCACCATGTTTCACAGTGGGGATGGTGTGTGCAGGGTGATGAGCAGTGTTAGTTTTCTGCCACACATAGCACTTTGCATTTAGGCCAAAAAGTTCAACTTTGGTCTCATCTGACCAAAGCACCTTCTTCCACATGTTTGCTGTGTCCCCTACATGGCTTCTTATGCCTGTCTTTCAACAATGGCTTTCTTCTCGCCACTCTTCCAAAAAGGCCAGATTTGTGGAGTGTACGACTTATAGTTGTCCTGTGCACAGATTCTCCCACCTGAGCTGTGGATTTCTGCAGCTCCTCCAGAGTGATCATGGGCCTCTCGGCTGCTTCTCTGACCAGCGCTCTCCTTGCTCGCTCTGTCAGTTTAGGTGGACGGCCATGTCTTGGTAGGTTTGCAGTTGTGCCATACTTTTTCCATTTTTGAATGATGGATTGAACAGTGCTTCTTGAGATGTTCAGAGCTTGGGATATTTTTTTATAACCTAACCCTGCTTTAAACTTCTCCAGAACTTTATCCCTGACCTGTCTGGTGAGTTCTTTGGTCTTCATGATGCTGTTTGTTCTTCAGTGTTCTCTAACAAACCACTGAGGCCTTCACAGAACAAGTGTATTTATGCTGAGAGTAAATTACACACAGTAGGACTCTATTAACTAATTAGACGACTTCTGAAGGCAACTGATTGCACTGGATTTGTATTTAGAGGTATCAGAGTACAGGGGGGCTGAATACTAATGCACACCACATTTTTCAGATTTTTATTTGTTTAAAATTTTGAAGCCCATTTATCATTTTCGTTTCACTTCACAATTCTGTGCTACTCTGTGTTGGTCTATCACATAAAATCTCAATAAAAAACTTAAGTTCGTGGTTGTAAGGTGGAAAAATGTGAAAAAGTTCAAGGGGTATGAATACTTTTGCAAGGCACTGTATATGCAGGCATCCCCTCAGAGTTTATATGCTTGTGACACCGTTTACCATGGAGCACTGAGGTTCATCACAAATTTTAAATTTCCACACAGAGACTTAAACATGGCGTGTTGTTGTTTAGGAGTGTATTTTAGGTCTGCTTCCATCGTACCTTCAAATGGACGTTTGTCAAAACCATGTGGACTGTTGGAGTCTTCGCTCGCAGGATCCGTTTTTACTTTCTGTTCCAAAGGTCCGGACTGAACTGGGGGGAAAAGGCATTTAAGTTTTTTGCGCCCTCTGCTTAGAACCAATTACAAACTGACCTGAAACTTCAGGTTTTAAAGCGATTTTAAACTATTTTCAGACAAACGTCCAGCTGTAGAGGTTTTACCTGACTTTGATGTATTGATTTTAATGAACTTTTGTTGATTTACTTTGAAATTACCTCTTCATTACATAACTTATTTTGTAAAGTGTGTGTGTGTGTCTCTGTACTTTAACTGTGCTGCTACCTGTCTCGGCCAGGATGTTCTTGTAAAAGAGATTTTTAATCTCTGAGTCTTTTTGTGGTTAAATAAAGGTTTTAAAAAATTGGCAGTGTTTCCTTCATTGGTGTGAAATGTTGTTTGATGGCGCAGTTTGTATTTTGGTTTTTGTGAATCTCTGTTATTGCTCGCTGATGATCCGCCTCCAACACATAGCCCTTCCACAGATGACTCTTTCTTTTCAACAAGTCTACATTCCATTACGTTACATTACAGGTGTTTAGCAGACGCTCTTATCCAGAGCTACAAACACCACACCTAGAGCAGCCTGGGGGGCAGGTGGGGGTTCGATGCCTTACTCAAGGACACTTTAGCCATTCCTGCTGCTACAGGGAATCAAACCGGCGACACCGAGCTATCGCTGCAGCTGCACTTGTCACTGTCTTCCACGTGTTGTTTTCTGTGCTCGTAAGCTGCCTTCTCCTCCTCCTTCTTATTCTTCTTCCCCTTCTTCTCCTCCAACTCATTATCCTTCTATTCCAGCTCCTCCTCCTCACAGCAGACTCGAGCACTTGCAGGCATGTATGATGCCACCATCAGGTCCAGAAGAATTGCATTCCCACTACCTTCACTAACTACTATGCGTGGAGTGGAGTGGGGAGTGTTTTGACTTGTTTTCGGAATTTTGGCATTGACTTGGTACCAAAGTATTGCGTCTCGTTAGAGCCCTGTTTCAGGGCACTTGTGTGTTTTTCAGTGTCTCAGTGTTTCTCTCTCTAATAATTTCAGTACGTTAGTGTTCCAATGAGGTTTTTTCCATCCTGTTTTTCATTTATTTGTGCGACTCTGTGCAAGCACTCACACTCCTGTTATCCATCAGATCACTTTTTCTTTTTTTTTTTTTGTCCTGCTGTTTCTCCCGCAGTTTGAGAGATTGATGCCAAACCAACTTCAACTTGTCAAATATTGTGCTTGTACACAGCTTTTTGGAAATAAGCTCTCGTTGTCTTCTCTTCCTGTCCATGTTGTAACAAATGGAGTTTGTGACTCCACCTCTTCCTGCTCAGTCACGCTTCATCAGAGGGCCATCAAACTTCATAACTCAGACCCACTCGCTCATGTTTGCACTGTGGATCATTTCACAATCACATTTTCTTGTGCAACTGCGTCTCTGGTCATAACACCACATACTCGGGTCGTATGATTTGACCCCCTGATGGTTTGGATCATACGTTTGTTCCACTGAATCGCCACTGATATATTTGTTTGTTGATTTTTGTTTTTATTTGCAGCTAATGGCAACGAGAGCACAACGTATAAAGGAGACCGAACGCCCTGTGGCCCCTCTCGAGTCCTTCACGTTCGTAAAGTTCCCATTGAGGTCTCCGAGGCCGAGGTCATCTCATTAGGAATCCCTTTTGGTAAAGTCACCAACCTGTTGATGCTCAAAAGCAAAAACCAGGTGCAGTGAATTTTATTTTATTTATTTATTTGCCCATGAGCCTGTGTGACACAGCGTCAAATCCTGCTGGGAGCGTTCATAAAACTTATCATGAAATTTCATTCTTTTTTCTGTATTATTATTATTATTATTATATAGTTTTATGATTACAGAAATAATTCGCCTTTTTACAGCTCAAAGGGTTTTAATTAAAGTCTAAAATATAAAATAAAGGCTTAAGACAGACAATGGAGAAGATGATCGAATGAAATGCCAACAAATATTTCTAAAAAGTATTTAATTAAAAAATGGCTAATAATCCATTGTTAAATAATCAAAAGTGGTCATTAAAATAAATATTATCAAATTGGGTGAAGGTGGGACCTGTAGAGACAAAAGTGCTCAGAAAAAAAAAAAAACTTAAAATTAATTCTTTAATGCAAAATTAAATGAAAATAAATGAAGGTTCATAAAACTTTGGCAAACATTTTAATGAAATATTCAAATAATAAAAAAATCCATACACTGTGTAATAAATTTATTGTAACCCTAACACCCCCCCCCCCCCCCCCCCCCCCCCCCCCCCAAGAAGTTACCTATTTCTATGGAACCTATTTCTATGGAACAAGCAAAAGTTTTTGAAAAATGTATATTATTTCCTCAAACCCTACTTAACCATCCAGAGTAAATACGACACCTGACTCAGTCTCAGAGTGTGTCTTTCTAAAAATGCTTAAAAGTTCACACACACACACACACACACACACACACACACACACACACACACACACACACACAGTTAATCTGTTTTAGTTAGTGCTTTATTAATGGGTTTAAATCCTTCACCAGCCAGGTTAAGAGTTGGTGTGGATCAAGAGAACTGCTCACACACGCCTTCATCCTGAGAATATAAATCTGGAAAGGGAGATGAAGGTTTCCGAGTGTTTAGGGTGACAAGACAAGACAGAAAAAGGACTTAAAAATCTGCTGAAAAGATGGAGAACTGAAAAACCGGAGGATTAAAAGTGGAATAAAAGCCCACGTTTACATCACGTTCGGAAAAATCATGTCGCATTTCGTTTTTAATATCTTAACATTTTGACCATTTTGTGTTTCTTGTAATAAAGATGAAAAGTTAAATGCTAAGAAGCTTCCTGCTAATTTACTCTGGAAGCTAAAGTCGGCTTTCTCCCCCCCAGGCTTTTATAGAAATGGCTTCTGAGGAGGCAGCGATCACTATGGTGAACTACTACACCACGGCCACGCCACATGTCCGTAACCAGCCCGTCTACATCCAGTACTCCAACCACCGTGAACTGAAGACCGACAACCTGCCCAACCAAGGGGTGAGGACCCTCCGTTAGTTCTGACCTTTAACCTCTGCACACGATCACCATGGTAACAAGGGTCTTGGGTTGCACCGCCAGCCTTCTTTGGGTTCCATCCTGGAGGACGGTTATGTGATGTGATTGGCTGATGGGATGTGGAGGGAGCTGCGCATGACATTTACATAAATCTGGAGTGACCAGAGGACAGTGGGGTGGAATTGATTGAGAGCGTGTGTGTGTGTGCGCGCGCGCTTGCGTGACTCATCGTCTGAGAATGTTAAATCAGCACCATGGCATTTTCACATTTTCATTACAGCTCGCGTGTTCATGTTCAGTTCTGTCTGAAATTAATTTTAGAGTTCAGAAATTGTTGTGCTTCCAGGCTCTGTGTGTGTGTGTGTGTGTGTGTGTGTGAGAGAGGGGAGGTTCAGCAATTATCTGCTGAAATTGACTGGTTTCTGAATGGTCCTCCAGAGAACTCAGGCCGCTCTGCAGGCCGTCAACGCCGTTCACTCGGGGAACATGACTCACTCAGCGTCGGCTGGCGACAGCAGCATGATGCCCGGTCAGAGTCCCGTCTTACGCATCATCGTGGAAAATCTCTTCTATCCGGTTTCTCTGGAAGTCCTTCACCAGGTAGGACCATTTCTCATTTCCCACAGGTCCTTCTCTGAATAGTGGTTTTTTTGTTTGTTTTGTTTTTTTAAATCTAAAGTCAGATCTTTAAAGATGAGCCCAGAAATAATAAAAAAAAAAAACCCACTGCTTTTGATTTTACACCTTTACACCAATCCTGCAGCTCTGATCTGCAAAATATAAAGCAAGTATAGATGAATAAACTTAATGAGTCTGTATTACAGTCATGCAGCAGGGTGGGAACAGGAGCTCTGCTTCATCACACCACCAGATCACTGATTATTTTACTGTAACAGCACCACACACAGTGTTTTTATTACGGACCTGGCAGCTTTAGAAAGTCATCAGTTGAACCCTGAGCCTCTGATCTGCACCCAGCTGATATTCTCTCTCTGTTTAATAAATCAATTCAGAACGTGTCTTTTTCTCTCCGACGGATGACAGACAGAGATGGAAAACGAGCCTGAGCTGCTCGTTACACACGCACACATCGGTGTCCACATTAAAGCCACGCCTCCTTCATATTTGGTTTGGATTAAATGGAGATTTTGGAGAATTTACACACAAACAGATCTGGGATCAGAATGAAAAACAGACAGTTTGTTTTCATGTTAAAGTGAACGCTGTGTGATGAACGAGTCCGAGTTTCTTTTTCTAAATGGTGTAAAGTCACAATTGCAGTGTGTTGAATGTCAGTGTGAACAATCTGTGACCAAGAATCAATCCAGAGCGGCTCTCTGTTTTCCGAAGTGTGTGTGTGTGTGTGTGTGTGTGTGTGGTGGTGGGGGGGATTTGTTTGTTTTTTAATTTTATAAATGACACTTTTTTTTTTTTTTTTTGTCTTGTTTTCCTCTTTCACCCTGCTGTAGATCTTTTCGAAGTTTGGAACAGTCCTGAAGATTATCACATTCACCAAGAATAACCAGTTCCAGGCTTTGCTACAATACGCAGATCCTGTAAACGCACATCATGCCAAACTGGTCAGTCCTGAAAGGGTTTTAAGATTTATTTTCCTGTTGCTGTATTGACTGCTCGTGCAGGAGCCATGTGTGTCTGGAGGAACATCTGGAGCGCTTTTGTTGATGTTATTTTGTGGGTTTATCTGCTGTGGTCATTCCTCACTTGGGGCCTCTGTGGTTTATCTCCTGACCCTGTCTTTAATCCGAGTGTCATCATCCATCACTGTGGCTTCAGCTCCAGTTTGGAGGGTGATCCGTTCTGGGCCTGAAAATCCATCAGCTCTCGACATCTATACGTTCCTCCTCCTCCTGCTCCGAATGAGAGCCGTCCTGCACGACTCCCTCACTCCAGTGATTAATTTGTCAGTGCTGAGGATATCTAATGAACACCTCTGAAGCTGCAAGAGGAACAAAAAAAAAGGCGGCATGTACGTAATTACTCCCCTGGTCTGCGGGTGTTATCTATTGTGCTGCTGCCATGTCGCATTGCCTCACTGCACAAAGGAGACGTTTGTTCGTGTTACTGGAGGAGGCGGCGCTCCAAAATCTTCCTTATTTTAAATTAACAGGAGAGACAGGAAGGAAAGAAGAAAAACAAAATGCAAAATAACAAAAATATATATATAAGATCAGAAAAAGGGTTTGGGGGGAAAAAATCCACCTTTTGGTGAAGTCGCTTCATCTCACCCTGAAAAAATGAGAAATCCAACCTTTAATTGAAATAAATTTGTTCAGAGAAAAACAAATCCCTCATCAAGAAATAATTATTTTCAACAAAAACACATGTGCCACTAGTATTGGCCCCCCTGTGTTTAATACTCTGTACACCCTCTCTTTGTCAGTAAAAGTGTCTCTCCTCTAACATTTTATAAGGTTGGAGATCCAGAGCGGGGCACTGAGCCCATTCCTCTCTACACAACCTCTCCAGATCATCCAGCGTCCTCGACCCTCTCTAGTGCTCTCTCTCTCCTCTTCAGCTCCGCCCACAGGTTTTCACTGGGGTTCAGCTCAGGGGACTGAGATGTTCAGGGCAGAAGCTCGATTCTGTGACCATGTTTTACAGTTTGGATCGGGTTCTGTTCATTATAGCCGTCCTTCTTTTTACTCCAAACCCACTGCGAGTGTTTTATTGAGGTGGGGAAAAAAGAAGCTCCATTTGTGTTCCATCAGACCAGAGAACACGGTTCCAGTCAAAGTTGTCGTAGTGTTTCACAAACTTGAGGTGCTTACATTTGGGGTTAACTGACAGAAAAGGCTTTTTTCTGGAACCTTCTAAATAATCTGTTGGTATGGAGGTGGAGTCTGATGGGGGTTTTGGAGACTCAGAAACCCAAAGGTTTGACTTCTTCTTGTAATTCACCAACAGTGACCCTTGGGGATGTTTTGCCTCTCTTCCCCTCCTCACTGTCCGTGGGGTAAAATAAACTCGGCTCCTCTTCCAGGTGAGTGTGGAACAGTTCCAGTTGGTGTCCACTTTTTTATTTTTGCCCTAACAGTAGAAATGGATATTTTCAGGTGAGGAGCTGTTTTTTATCCCCATTCCCTGACTTATGGAGGTCAACACACTTCTCCCTCATGTGGCTTGTGTGTCTCTTATCTTTCCCATGTTGAGGGAATTTGGCCTCTGTGTCGCCTCATGTTTGTTCCCCAGTTCATCAGAAAGTCATGGATTATGGTGTGAAAGTTCCTACACACTCCGATCAACTCGCACATGTTCAGTTTAAATGGAAACGTACTTCAGGTACATTGTGTAACATTCACTACTGGTGTGCCAACAATAGTGCCACGTGTGGTGTTGTGTTTTTTTTTTGGTCAAAAGTGATTATTTCTTGATGAGGAATTTGTTTTTCCTCTGAATAAATTTTACAATTAAAGGTTGGATTTTTCTTTTTTTTCTCAGTGTGAGATGAAGTGACTTCACCAGAAGGTGTATTTATTTATTTATTTATTTATTTATTTATTTAAATATATGAATTCTGGACTGTAATTGGTTAATTGGTCAGAAGGTGTTGATTAATTTTCTATAACAGCAGCTCTGACTGTAGTGCAGCTGCACATCACAGGTTGGTCATCTTCCTCTTCTTATTCCACACTGCTACACAGATGGATTTTCTGTTTTTAGATTTTACAGCTCTGGTGTGCCCTCATCCCCTTGTTGTTGTGTGTTTTTTTTTTTTTTTTTTTTTTTAATAAATACGTAGATCTGACCCTCTGACATGCTCATCCTGTGTGAGAGAGAGAGAGAGAGGCCACAGGCAGGATAAACATCTCCAACGTCCTCCCACATTCATGATTTATGATGGAGGGGAGGAGTGAACCTCTGTTTTTGAAATTCACTCTGTTGGAGATCTTCTCATGGTTCCTCTAAACTTTAAATCATCGTCTGTGAGCAGAAACCAGTCTCACCCACATATAGGTCTGATTGAACCATCACCATCCTGGAGTTTAAAACATATAAATACAAACAGAATGCAGTGGTTTACAAATCCTTTTTGACACAATAGTCAATTGAATATAAAACAAAGACAAGATATTTAACGTTCAAACTGATTTTATATATATATATATATATATATATATATATATATATATATATATATATATATATATATATAATATTTTTTTTTTTTATTATATTCACTTATTCTGAATTTGATTCCTGCAACACATTCCAAATAATGGAACAGGAGCAACAAAAGACTGGGCAAGTTGTAGAATGATTAAAAAAAAACACCTGTGTGGAACATTCTCTGCGTAAACAGGTTCAATGATGATTGGAAAGTCTCAGACATTCACAAGTAAGGATGGGGTGAGGTTCAAAACGTTGTGAAAAACTGCAGGAGCAAAAAGTCCAACAGCTTAAGAACGTTTCTCACCATACAATTACAAGGAGTCTAGTTATTTCACCATCAACAATCCAGAACATCAAAACATTCAGAGAATCCACAGAAATCTCTGTACAGAGGGAGCAAAGCCTAAAACCAACACTGCACACCCGTGGGCTTCGACCCCTCAGGCGGCACTGCATTAAAACCCCACATGACTGTATAAAGGACGTGACTACACGGGCTCAGGAACACTCCAGAAAACTGTCATCTCAGTTCATCGCTGCAGCTCCCATGCAGAGGGAAAGCCGAATATCAACATCATCCAGAAACGCTGGTGAATTCTCTGGGCCCGAGCTCATCTGAGACGAACTGAGGCAGGGTGGGAACGAGTGCTGGGGTCTGATGAGTCCACATTTCACAGTGTTTTTGGAAATCAGGGACGCCGTGTCCTCTGGGCAAAAGAAGAATTAAAGGCCCATCCAGACTGCTACCAGCACAGAGTTCAAAGGTCAGCATCTGTGATGGTGTGGAGGCGTGTTAGTGACCATGGCAGGGGGAACTTACACATCTGTGAAGGCTCCATTAGTGCGGAAAGGTTCATACAGGTTCTGGAGCGGCATGCTGCCTTACATACGACATCTTTTTCAGGGATGTCCTGTTTATTCCAGAGAGACGACACCAAGCCACATTCTGTATGAGTTACAGCAGCGTGGCTTCATAGAAAGAGTGCAGGTGCTAAACTGGCCTGCCTGCCTCCCATTGAATATGTGGTGCATTATGAAGCACAAAATACGACAACAGAGACCCAAACTGTTGAGCAATTGAAGTCGTATATCGAGCAAGAACGGGAAAGAATTTCACTTTCAAACCTTCAGCAGTTCGTACCTCAGTTCACACACACTGACTGAGTGTTAAAAGAAAAGGGGATGTAACACAGCGGTAAACCCGCCCCGTCACAACTTATCTAGAATGTGTTGCAGGCATCAGACTCGTTTACAAAAGACAATAAAGTTTATCATTTGAATATTAAATATCTTGCCTTCGTATTGAACTCGGTTGAATGTAGGTTGAAAAGGATTTGTAAAACATTCCATTCTGTTTTTATTTGTGTTTTACACAGCATCCCAGGGCTCCTATTGATAGCAGGTTTGCTCTTGTGGCTACCTGATTGGACTACCCTGGGTGATTTATCTTTTATTTTTAAATAAAGGTGCTATCTATCAATCAATCAATCAATCAATCATCCCAACTATTTTGGAGTCGGGGTTATAAAACCCAAGCTGAAATCAGACCGATTAGATAAAACTGGGTGGGTTCCCTCAGGGAAATTGAGAAAGGCTTGTTTAGAAAGGCTTAACATTAATAATTAGTTATAAATCACTCCAGGATTAAAGCCTTTGCAAGAAAGAGATGTTTCAGTAAAGAGACAGAAATGAGTCGTTATGGAACGATGATGATTCAGATGAAGTGATGAAATGATGAAGTGTCTCGTCTTCTTCCGCTTATCCAGGGCCGGGTCGCGGAGGCAGCAGTCTGAGCATGGAAGCCCAAACTTCCCTTTCCCCAGACACCTCGGCCAGCTCCTCGGGAAGAACACCGAGGCATTCCCAGGCCAGCCAAGAGACATAGTCCCTCCAGCATGTCCTGGGTCTTCCCCGGGGCCTCCTCCCGGGGGGACATGCCTGGAACACCTCCCCAGGGAGGCGTCCAGGAGGCATCCGAAAGAGATGCCCGAGCCACCTCAGCTGATTCCTCTCGATGTGGAGGAGCAGCGGCTCTACTCCGAGCTCCTCCCGAGTGACTGTGCTTTTCTCACCCTCTCTCTAAGGGAGCGCCCAGCCACCCTGCGAAGGAAACTCATTTCGGCCGCTTGTATCCACGATCTTGTTCTTTCGGTCATTACCCAAAGCTCATGACCATAGGTGAGAGTCGGAACGTAGATCGACCGGTAAATCGAGAGCTTCGCATTTTGGCTCAGCTCCTTCTTCATCACGACGGACCAGTAAAGTGACCGCATCACTGTGGAGGCCGCACCGATCCGCCTGTTGATCTCGCGCTCTATCCTTCCCTCACTCGTGAACAAGATCCGGAGATACTTAAACTCCTCCACTTGAGGCAGGACTTGTCCACCAACCTGGAGAGGGCAAGCCACCCTTTTCCAGTCGAGAACCATGGCCTCTGACTTGGAGGTGCTGATTCTCATCCCAGCCGCTTCACACTTGACTGCAAACCGCCCCAGTGCATGCTGAAGGTCCAGGTTTGAAGAAGCCAACAGGACAACATCATCTGCGAAAAGCAGAGATGAAATCCTGTGGTTCCCAAACAGGACTCCTTCTGGCCCCTGGCTGCACCTAGAAATTCTGTCCATAAAGATTATGAACAGAACCGGTGACAAAGGGCAGCCCTGCCGGAGTCCAACATGCACTGGGAACAGGTCTGACTTACTGCCGGCAATGCAAACCAGACTCCTGCTCCATTCGTACAGGGACCAGACAGCCCTTAGCAAAGAGCCCCGAACCCCATACTCCTGAAGCACCCCCCACAGAATACCACGAGGGACACGGTCGAATGCCTTCTCCAAATCCACAAAGCGCATGTGGACTGGTTGGGCGAGCACCCTATGAAGGGTATAGAGCTGGTCCAGTGTTCCACGACCAGGATGAAAACCGCATTGCTCCTCCTGGATCCGAGGTTTGACTATTGGCCGAATTCTCCTCTCCAGTACCCTGGAATAAACCTTCCCTGGGAGGCTGAGAAGTGTGATTCCCCTATATTTGGAGCACACTCTCCGGTCCCCTTTCTTAAAAAGAGGGACCACCACCCCAGTCTGCCACTCCAGAGGCACTGTCCCTGACCGCCACGCGATGTTGCAGAGGCGTGTCAGCCAAGACAGCCCCACAACATCCAGAGACTTGAGATACTCGGGGCGGATCTCATCCACCCCTGGTGCCTTGCCACCGAGGAGCTTGCTAACCACCTCAGTGACTTCGGCTTGGGTAATGGACGAGTCCACCTCTGAGTCATCAGCCTCCGCTTCCTCAATGGAAGACGTGACCGTGGGATTGAGGAGATCCTCGAAGTATTCCTTCCACTGCTTGACAGTGTCCCCAGTCGAGGTCAACAGTTCCCCACCCGCACTGTAAACAGTGTTGGCAGAGTACTGCTTCCCCCTCCTGAGGCGCTGGACGGTTTGCCAGAATTTCTTGGAGGCCAACTGATAGTCCTCCTCCATGGCCTCACCGAACTCCTCCCAGTTCCGAGTTTTTGCTTCCGCAACTGCCCGAGCTGCAGCACGCCTGGCCTGCCGATACCCATCAGCTGCCTCAGGAGTCCTGGAGGCCAACATGGCTCGATAGGACTCCTTCAGCTTGACTGCATCCCTTATTTCCGGTGTCCACCACCGGGTTCGGGGATTGCTGCCACGACAGGCACCGGAGACCTTGCGGCCACAGCTCCGAACAGCCGCGTTGACAATGGAGGCAGAGAACATGGTCCACTCAGACTCAATGTCCCCCGCCTCCCTCGGAAGCTGGGAGAAGCTCTCCCGGAGGTGGGAGTTAAAGACCTCCCCGACAGAGTGCTCAGCCAGATGTTCCCAGCAGACCCTCACCATATGTTTGGACCTGCCAGGTCTGTCCGGCTTCCTCCTCCGCCAGCGGGTCCAAGGCATAGGGCCAGAGATCAGATGAAACGACAACAAAGTCGATCATCGACCTCCAACCTAAGGTGTCCTGGTGCCACGTGCGCTTATGGACACCCCTATGCTCGAACAAGGTGTTCGTTATGGACAAACCATGACTAGCACAGAAGTCCAATAACAAAACACCACTCGAGTTCAGATTGGGGAGGCCGTTCCTCCCAATCACGCCCCTCCAGGTGTCACTGTCGTCGCCCACGTGAGCGTTGAAGTCCCCCAGTAGAACAATGGAGTCCCCAGTCTGAGCACCTCTCAGTACCTCTCCCAGGGACTCCAAGAAGGCCAGATACTCTATACTGCTATTTTGCCTGTAGGCACAAACAGCAAGAGCCCTCTCCCCAATCCTAAGGCGCAGAGAGGCGACCCTCTCGTTCACTGGGGTAAACTCCAACACATGGCGGCTGAGCTGGGGAGCTATAAGCAACCCCACACCAGCCCGCCGCCGCTCACCATGGGCGACTCCAGAGAAGTGGAAAGTCCAGCCCCTCTCGAGGAGCTAGGTTCCAGAGCCCAAGCTGTGCATGGAGGTGAGCCTGACTATCTCTAGCCGGTACCTCTCAACCTCCCACATAAGCTCAGGCTCTTTCCCCCCCAGTGAAGTGACATTCCATGTCCCAACAGCTAGCCGCTGTGTTTGGGGATCAGGTCGTCGAGGCCCCTGCCTTCGACTGCCGCCCAATCCACACTGCACCAGCCCCCCTACGGCTACCTCTGTGGGTGGTGAACCCACAGGAGGTCGGGCCCACGTCACCGCTTCGGGCTGAGCCCGGCCGGGCCCCGTGGGCAAAGGCCTGGCCACCAAGCGCTCGCATACGAGCCCCAACCCCGGGCCTGACTCCAGGGTGGGGCCCCGGCTGCGCCATACCGGTCAACGTCACGGTCCTTGATTTTTATTTTATCCATAAGGGTTTTGGTGAACTGCTCTTAGTCTGGCCTGTCACCTAGGACCTGTCTGCCTTGGGAGACCCTAACAGGGGCGTAATGCCCCCGACAACACAGCTCCTAGGATCATTCAAGCACACAAACCCCTCCACCACAATAAGGTGGCAGTTCTAGGAGGGGGATAATGATGATGAAGTGTTTTGTGTAATAATTATAACGGGTCGAGAGTGCTGTCTGTCTGGTGATCTGGAAGCGCTGTGGAGATTTTTATCAGCAGGATGGAGATGATGATGATGATGATTTGCAGCTTTAATGAAGCAGGTAGTGACATCATCAGCTCTAACAGCCAGAAAGGAAAAGTAAATACCCCCTGCTGTCACAGCCCCGTGTTTAACACTGCATTCTCAGTTTAATATCAGGAAAGCCAGTGGGTGTTTAACACAGTTACTGTTGTGTCTCCCCCCCCCAAAAAAAAAAAAAAAAACACACACACAGTTATTTTCTCATTTTCAGAAATGGATTCACGTTATTGAGCCTGAAGTGGAAATTTGGGCCCCGGGGTCACTGAAGAACACAGGGGACGCTAAATGCAGCACAGAAATGCAACGTTAACATCATTATCCTAATTTCTCCCTCTGTATCAGAGGGGTGTGAGTGAGTGAGTGATTATTACAAACAAAAATTTTAATTTGCAGTGATGGTCTGCAGTATAAAAGTCTCCAGTCAGCTGTTAAACTCGACTGCATTATTAAAAAATATTCACATCAAGTTTTCTCCTGAATCCACAAAATAATTTCAAAATTTTTGTAACGTACAGCATTTGACCTTTGACCTCAGATACATGAGCACTGACCATAATAGGTATTTATTTAATGAAATATGGACCATTTTTACATGAATTGTTGTGTATCTCGATCGTCGTTGGCCTTTCCTCTCAAGCGAGGATTTCTTTCGGGGGCGTCCATGTCGGACTCTCGTGTGAGGCAGCACCAAGTTTGGACTGGAGTTTCCTTGGACAGTTTGGGCATTAGTTGTCTCTGCCTGGTTTGGAGGAGGGCCTCTCGTTCCTTTCATCGCTTCCTTCTCTCTTCTTCCCGTTTTCTTTTGTCCGTTTTGAAAGTGGACACTCCGTCATGATCCAATCTCCACCAGTAGATTCTGTCCATGGCCTCTTCAGCCCATGTTTTTTCTTGGATGTTCATCTTCAGGATTTGTTTCAGTTGGTCCCTGAATCTTTTCCTTTGTCCTCCGATGTCTCATTTCCTTCCTGTAGGACACCGTACAGCAGGTCCTCTGGGGAGTCTATTGTTGTAGATATGTTGTACATGTCCACTTCATCACTAATGATGTGCAGTGAGGATGGTTTCGATCCTCTGGAAGTTGGTCTGCTCCTCCATCTGTACCTTTTGAGTCTGTTCTCCCAGAGGACACCGAGGATGCTTCAGAGTTTATTTTGAAGGCACCTCAACATTATAGAACACTCCTTGAAATTAATTCTGTCTATTTTTAACTCTTAAATAGAGAAATATTCTTTAACAGTCAGCTGATTGTGTTCACGCGCAATAAAACGTCAGTAAAAACATTTGTTATTCAGAACAACTGCAGCGTTGCTTTTATTCATCAGTTTTGTACACAAGAAATATTTCAGATGCAACACGGCCAAATATTTTATTTTAATTTTGGAAAAAGTTCCCAAAGAATCCCCAGGTGGAGAGCGCGGTGCATGTTGCCATGGTAACACCTGGATGGACCCGCCGTAGTAAGTGTAGTAACGGGTTCAGTGTAATGAATGATCGTTAGGATTGTAATTTTACACAAGCAGAGTGATGCACACAGTGACGCATCCCTGGAGACCAGCACTCTCAGAACACCACTCATCCAATCTGATCAGGAGATCAGACCCAACTGTTCGGAAAGAGAACGGTTAAAATGAGCAAAGCTAAAAATGTTAACTGAAAATTCTAATAACTCCAAACTAAAATTCTGTAATGTCCAGATGAGAATAAACTAGACACTCGAAACTATATTCTAAAAACTTTAACCTGAACCTCTAAAAATGTCTGGACTAAAGCTTTTAAAATCTCTCTGGTCAAACTAAAAAATTTAATTAATTTAAATTTAATTTTTAATGTCTTTTCTGTCATTTAGAAAAAGTCAAATATTTCTTAAGAGCTTCAACAGCCAACTTTTATAAAAGATGGCAACCTTTTATTGCTTACGTATGTAAATACCCGAACCTCAACGGACTCCAGCTGATCTGATGCGAACCCCCCCCCCTTTAATAAATAAACCCGGCTCCATCTCCTCACCACAGTTCCAGCTTCGTTTCCATACAAACACCTTCAACTGAAGACTTGAATTCAAACAGGACTTTTATTCTCCGTGAGTTTGGAGTAAAGAGGATTTGCGTTTGCGTGACCGTCTGATTGATTGATTTTTATTTGTGTGGATTTTGTGTGTCAGACTTTAGATGGACAGAATATTTATAACGCCTGCTGCACCCTGCGTATCGAGTTCTCCAAACTCACCAGCCTCAACGTCAAATACAACAACGACAAGAGCCGAGACTTCACACGCCTCGACCTGCCTTCAGGAGATGGACAACCCACGCTGGAGCCCACCATGACTGCAGCGTTCGGTAACACACACACACACACACACACACACACGTGTGCGAGTGTCCTGGTAGTTTCCCGGTGATGAGACGCTGTGTAGTGTGTGCTGTGGACTGCACCCACGCTGAAATTGATGAAATCTTCTCCTGAGACATTTCCTCATGATCACACTCTGATGTGACTGAATCACACGATCAGCTGTACTACTTGCATTTTAAATGATCATGAAGACATCAGGGTTCTAGATTATGGTCAGGAACAATAAGGTTCTTAGTCGGAACAGTTCCAGCAGCGATTTGTGTCTGAGTTTCACTCTGCTGCTCTGATTCCCTCTCCATCTGGCAGTGATGATGGAAATGTTCTTTCTCACCCACTGCCTTCTGAAACTGATGAATCTGTGTGTAGGTCTCGTTTTACACACACACACACACACACACACACACACACACACACACACACACACACACACACACACACACACACAGAGAAACAGCAGAGACAAGGCCTTCATATCTTATCTCTGGCCTTCACACATGAAATGAGGGTCTGAGTGGGCTGGAAAACAGTGCGAAAATAGATTTATCGTGTGTGTGTGTTTTATGGTGGAGGTGGTAGATCCTCCAGCTCATCCACTCATCTTGTCTGAGATGCTGTAAATCACGGATGCTGTCTGAAGGGAATGGGCGCTGTGGCTACTGATAAGGTGTGTGTGTGTGTGTGTGTGTGTGTGTGTGTGTGAATCTGGCCTCATTAATCTGCCCTGTGTGTATTTGGGGCTGTCTGTGAGCTCTGATGTCGAGTTGCAGTAAAACATGTTGAAAGTGTGGTTTTTATGAGCGAGCCGCTGTTTTCCAGCCTGCAGCAGCGTCTCGAACGTTTCATCCTGAAACACCACGACATGGAGAAAACAACAACAAGCAAACAACCCGACTTGTGTAGAACACTAATTCCACGGGAGCATATTTGAGCACAGGGCAAGTGATCGTCGTATTCATCCCGAGTTCCAGTCTGTAATAAATGCTTTATCACGTCACAGAAAGAACAGCAGGAATTTATTTAGTAAATAAACGAACGCTGAGTTTTCCGCCTGAGAAACAGAATAAATATAAAACACAGAAAAGTCAGTCAAGTAAAAACCTTGTTTGTAAATTTGTGGTGTTGAAAATAGAGGTCACAAAATGGATTGTTTTTAATCTCCATTTCTCATATATACAGTACCAGTCAAAAGTTTGTACACCCCTTCTAATTCAGTGTTTTTCTTTTATTTTTATTAATTAAAAGTTACTTCCTGCCAAAGTAATGATGGATGTCGTTTCTCTTTACCTAGTTGTTCAGTTCTTGACATAATCTGGATCACTACAGTTGTGGTGTTGAATCGGGCTATTTACTGTTTGATCTCACTCATTAAAAAGGCCAGAAACTCGTCCACTAATGAGCTTTTGATGAGACACAGCTGTTAATTGAAAAGTATTCCAGGTGACTCCCTCATGAAGCTGGTTAAGAGAATGACAGTAGTGTGTAAAACGTCATCAAGGGAAACACTGGATATGCTGAAGAATCTAAAATATCAAACAAATTTTGTTTTTAAACACTTTTTTTTTTTTTTTTTTAACCACATAATTCTGGATGTGTTCCAGATGTTATTTCATAGTTTTGATGTCTTCAGTTTTGTTCTACAGTGTGGAGAATCGTCACAATACAGAAACACCAGTCAATGAGTAGAGTAGGGGTGTACAAACTTTTGACTGGTTTTGTGTGTGTTGTGTAGGGGCCCCTGGGATCATCTCCTCACCGTATGCTGGAGCGGCTGGTTTCGCTCCTGTTGGTTTTCCTCAGGCTGCAGGTAAACGCGCACGCACACACACACACACACACACACACACACACACACACACACACACACACACACACACACACACAAATAAAATAAAGACAAGGAGGAAAAAAGACGACATGAGAAGAATTTCAGCCATCGTTAGGAATAAAGAGGAATAAAAGGCTCCGAACCGAAACAGTGAGGCGTCACAGAAACACCGTCATTTACATTTCACACTTTTTTCATCTCCGATTCTCCCCGAGTCATGTGACTTCCCATCATGCCTCAGCTCAACTTCATTACAGCTGCACTTTCACTCCGATACAGTTTCCCACTGCTTCCCTTCTCGCTCTCCCTCCCTTCACCCATCCTCTCACTGCTCACCACACACACACACACACACACACACACACACGTATATCAGTGCTGGGTGCTGCTATGTCATTTTCATTCCTGTGTGTAGTGAAGGAACAGAGCACCTGGTGGCAAGGAGATCTCTCTCTCTCTCTCTCTCTCTCTCTCTCTCTCTCTCTCTCTCTCTCTCACATCCTGTAATAAAGTGTATGTCGCGGTTCTCACGCCTCTGTTCAGATTAAGTTGGATCTGGCTGTACAGAGTTAATTCTCTGAGCCGCTGGTGTGAACACGTCCTCAGGCCGAGTCTGTGTTTGTATGTAATGATTGTTCCAGACTCTAAATCAGCGTTCAGTAACACGTGTGTGTGTGAATCGTGTCCTGTATCGAATGGGTTATTGATTTATGAATAAAGCAGCAATCGTGAACAGCTCGGTGTTGAACTTTGTCTGTAAATCCAGACAAATCACATCTTTAATGACTCGAATCATTCGAGTTCGCTCAGTTAAATGATTCATACAGTGATGATTGTTGATATTTTGTGTGTAATATGTAATGTGCTGATTTGTCTCCTGAAACAATAAAAATTATCATCACACATTATTCACGAAGAGACTCAGTTCTGAAATATAATCCCCCTGTACATGAGTCCGGGGTGCAGACGTTTATTTATAATGCGTTATGTCGTGAAACACGGGCTCTTATAACGCCCGGTATAAATCTCTGACTAGAGCTGTGTGTTACAGTTCATACAGCAGTTCATTAGCGTACGGCTTTATAACATCCCGGTCCATAATACAGAATTATATCTGTTCATAGGGATCTTATAGATGCTCATGTTGTAATGCATTATAACGCAGGATCTGGCATTATATCCAGTCCAGATACTGCACCAGAGCCTGTTATAATGCGTTTGTAACATTATAGCATTATCACATATCATTGTGATTTATTACGTTCTTATGAACATGTGTAATGTTTTATAGACACAGTGCTGTATGGCATAATTGTGATATTAACACTTAATGAAATGTAAAGCATGCCGTTCTAACCTCAGGCTGGTCCCAGACTTTATGAACCCTTGTGTTATACAGTAACATTATTAATGTTTTTATTATGCATTATGAATATGTGGTTTATAAGAAGTTGTACACAAGTTGCTAAGAGTTTTTTCACAAAACTGTATTTATTAAAGAATTTAAGGAAGTATTGAGCTGGCAAATTAGTGAAATGTTTTGTGTTCGTTTGGGTTTTTTGTAAGTCCCAAAAGACAGACCTGTAAGCATCGTATAAGTGTGTTATGAAGACTGGATTCATAGAAAGTTTTCCCAGAACTTTGGCTGGTAGAAATGGGCAACTGGACTTGCTTGAAGATTCTTGAAAAGGTTTCACCTCTCGTCCAAAAGGCTTCCTCGGTTCTGTCTGACTAATAGGGAGTATCAGATATTTATCCTCTCCTGGATCAGAATCAGAATTCTGATGACCAGCTCATCTAAGGTGTCATTGAGGCATCATGTTGGTGTGGGTCACTGGAGGCTGGGTGTGACTCGCCGTTCATCACCCTAATGACTCGCCGTTCATACCCAGCCTCCAGCGACCCACACCAACATGATGCCTCAATGACACCTTAGATGAGCTGGTCATCAGAATTCTGATTCTGATCCAGGAGAGGATAAATATCTGATACTCCCTATTAGTCAGACAGAACTGAGGAAGCCTTTTGGACGAGAGGTGAAACCTTTTCAAGAATCTTCAACCAAGTCCAGTTGCCCATTTCTACCACCCACAGTTTACTATGACCTGGATGATTGAGAATCTTCCCGGACATGTTCCCAGAACTTTGTGTGTCACTGAGGATGATGTTTCTGTGAATAATGGCCTCTAAAACATAATTGTTTTGGTATGAATGTTTTTTTTTTAAAGATACTCTACAATTATTTATGGCATTATTTAGAAAGTGGCAGTTGGGCCATAAAAACTTCCTCCTCGTTGTTTATGAATGATTTCCTCAGATGTTCAGTGTGTAAAACCCAAACCATCATCTAGGAGAAACCTCAGAACTTCATGTTCGCCCCAAACTGAAGATTGTTTTTCAGACGTTATTCTCCTTTCCTGTGTCTAACGCCGTGCTGTCATTGTGATGGGTGTGTCCGTCTCTCAGGTCTCTCCATGCAGGCGATGCCTGGTGCTCTTGGACCCCTCACCATCCCCACGTCAGCTGTAGCTGGGCGGATGGCCATCCACGGCATGCCCCCCACTGCCCTGCATTCTGTTCTTCTTGTCTCCAACCTCAACCCTGACGTGAGTGACTCCGCCCCCAACCTCCAACCCAACCCTATGGTTTTCCTTTATGCTCCACCCCAACCACCTTCTGTCTGTCTCTCTTATTAAAATCCTTTGATTTGCTATAAAGGTTCTTTCTGAGCTCCTCCCTCCATCCATAAAATATATATTTATTTAATATTCACCTTGTCAACAGAAAACATCTTAAAGGTCATGTTGTGTCTTTACACCACGGCTCTGCAGAGTTCTGGACTCTGATTGGTCAGGAGGTGTTGATTAATTTTCTCTGACAGCAGCTCTGAGAGTAGTGCAGCTCCAAATCACATCGCTTATTATTATTATTATTATTATTGCTCGATCATAATCTAAGATGGTATAAGATGTAAGATTTTTCCAGCATAAGGAGATATTTGTTTAACATTTATGGAAGGAGTCTCCAGTGTCAGAGGTAAAGCTGAAACTTTAAGTTTTCTGATATCTTTAGGACAGAGGAGATGAGATCATTAACTTTGGGAGAGAAAAAGTTTAATCTGCAGGGGGAAGCAGGCGCATGAACACGCATTTATAAAGGTTAATAAAAATAGTATTAATGTGTCTGTGTGTGCGTGCTGTTGCTTAAACTCCTCTAATTGTAATTCTTTTTTTGTGTAGAGTATATCACCTCACGGGCTCTTCATCTTATTCGGTAAGGACGCTTTTATCACTCTCCCAGATCACATTGGTTAAAGGTTGTTTTTATGAAGGCAGCGCTGGCCAGTGAGATGGAGGAGCTGCTTCCTCACCGCCGCTGCCACGAGGCTGTTTACATGCAGAAAGGCACTGTCCATCATATGAACACACACACACACACACACACACACACACACACATACACACACTCGCGCGCGCAGGGTTATTATCTTCACACTTTAATAAATGTCAGCAGCAGAGTTAGCCCGATCGTCTGAATGATTTGCCCCAAAATGTTCCTTGTTGTTCGCAAATCCTGTAAGTGTAATAAAGTGGTGGAGTGTGTGTGTGTGTGTGTGTGTGTGTGTGTTGGCTGTACAAAAGCTCTCACAAGTCCATTAACATGCTGAAAACGTCTGGCAAAGTCTCTGTTCCCATCAAACAAAATGACAGTATAATCTCATACCTGCCATTGTTCTCTGTTTAGTGTGTGTGTGTGTGTGCGTGTGTGTGTACACTAATATAAAATCTTGTCTCTTGTGTGTGCAGGAGTGTATGGAGATGTTCACAGAGTTAAGATTCTGTTCAATAAGAAGGAGAATGCGTTGGTGCAGATGGCGGATGCGACGCAGGCGCAGCTCGGTGTGTGTTTGATGTTCAGGTCGATGATGGGATCAGTGTGATGATTGTTATTAATACTGTAGAAGAATGAATGCATTTGATTCCCTCAGCTCAGTTTTTGACTCTCTTCTGTTTTGATCAGCGATGAGTCACCTGAACGGTCAGCGTCTGTACGGCAGGGTGATGCGCGTCACCATCTCCAAACACCAGACGGTGCAGCTTCCCCGCGAGGGTCAGGAGGATCAGGGCCTGACCAAAGACTTCAGCGGGAGCCCACTGCATCGCTTCAAAAAACCCGGCTCCAAAAACTTCCAGAACATCTTCCCTCCGTCAGCCACACTGCACCTCTCCAACATCCCGTTAGTCTCTCTCACACTCTCTCACACGCATATATCCCTGTGTAATAATGATCTGATGAGGAAATCCATCATGACCTGGTTAATATCTGCGAGCTGTAAGTTTGTGATTTAAAAACTCAAGCCTCATTTGATTAATTTGTTCATTTTATTTATTAATTTGTAAGTAAACTCCGTCACGTGAGACTCATAATTACACTAAAATCTCTAAATTTGAGCCGAGTTTCAGCTGCAGTCTCCCAACGTCCTGAGAGAGGTTCACTTACTTTCAGGAATGTTCACGCTTTATATCAGAGACCTGATCCTGATGTACATCGATATTTATTGTTTTTATTAATTAAAGCGTCACGTTTACTGTGTCGGGTTTCTTTGATGTTTATAAGCACAGCAATGTCAATAATGTTAATAGCAAAGACTACAGTGTTCTTAAGATTTAGACATTTTTGGTGGAAAAATAAACGTTTGGTGGTCAAAACTGCAAAAGTATAAAACTATAACTGGGAGGTGTGTGTGTGTGTGTGTGTGTTTTTATTTATATACACACGCACGCGCGCGCACACTCACTCCTTTCATTTATTTTATAATCATCAGTAATTTAATAAACCCTCCAGAATGAACACCGTCTGTAAAACAGCCCCATGCAGCTGTGAATTTTCCTGAAACACTTTTCTCCCCCCAGACCCTCCATTGCAGACGACATGCTGAAGGATCTGTTCGCTGGTTCAGGATACACCGTTAAAGCGTTCAAATTTTTCCAGTAAGTGTTCTTTATCACTCGTCTGAACTTTAGAGTGATATGTAAATGTGTAAATTCCTCCTGGACGCTTCTTCTGATTCTGTAGGTGTGATGTGCTCTCTCTTGCTCGCGCTGTCTCTCTCTCTTGCTCGCGCTGTCTCTCTCTCTCGCTCGCGCTGTCTCTCTCTCTCGCTCGCGCTGTCTCTCTCTCTTGCTCGCGCTGTCTCTCTCTCTTGCTCGCGCTGTCTCTCTCTCTCGCTCGCGCTGTCTCTCTCTCTCGCTCGCGCTGTCTCTCTCTCTTGCTCGCGCTGTCTGTCTCTCTCTCGCTCGCGCTGTCTCTCTCTCGCTCGCGCTGTCTCTCTCTCTCTCTCTCGCTCGTGCGCTCTCTCTCTCTCCCTCTTTCCATTCTCTTCCTGCATGCTCGCTCCATTATCTGTGTGCTCTCTCTGTGCTCATTCTCTCTCCCTGTGTGCTCTGTTCCTCCTGCATTCTCTCTCCGTTATCCCTGTGTTCTCTCTCCGTGTTCTCTCTATCTTTATCCCTGCATTCTCTTTTTTCCTCTCTGCACTCTGTTCTCTCTCTCTCCATCTCTGTTATCCCTGTGTTCTCTCTGTTCTCCCTCTATTCTCACCACATTCTCTCTTTGCTCATACTTTGTTCTCTGCATTCTTTGTTATCCCTGTGTTCTCTTCCCACACTGTTTCTCTCTCTCTCTCTCTCTCTCTCTCTCTCTCTCTCTCTCTCTCTCTCCCTGTTATCCCTGCACTCTCTCCATCCTCACCACATTCTCTTTTTGCTCATACTTTGTTCCCTCTGCTACATGGTTTGGGTTCACGCTGCACTGTCCCAGCGCTCTGTGTTTTTTCACTGATCTCTCTCTCTCTCTCTCTCTCTCTCTCTCTCTCTCTCTGACGCACCTCACTGTGTTCTGTTTGTGTTCTAACAGTGTTTTCTCTCTCTCTTTCCTCCAACAGGAAGGACCGTAAGATGGCGTTGATCCAGCTGGGCTCGGTGGAGGAGGCCATCCAGGCCCTGATCGACCTCCACAACTACGACCTGGGCGAGAATCACCACCTCCGAGTGTCCTTCTCCAAATCCACCATCTAGCAGTGCCCCTCCCCCTCCCCAGCCCCCTCCCTCAGCGCTGCTGCTCTTCTGTTCACGGGTTTAAATCGGAGTGAAGACGCCTGACTGATGAACTTCTGTAACTAAAGACATGATTAAAAAAACTTTAATAATGAAAAATAGACAAAAACAAACAGAGACTTTGGGTAGTTTTAGAGATTTTAGGGGTTTTAAAGTTCTAAGGAGTTACAGACTACTATATGACCTTCAGGTAGACATGAACTGAAGGTGGCTTTATTATTATTATTATTTTTGGGAGACGTGTGAGCTTCAATTTGATAGCGATGAAGTTCCCGTTTCTGTTTTATCTCTCGGCCATTTCAGCACAGCCATCACTGGCTGGTTTGAACAGAACTGCAGCAGAACCTTCCGAGAGAGAGAGAGAGAATGATCTCTATTTGACTTTGTTGGCGATGTTTGTGGACATGGATGACGACGTGCCTGTAGTGCTGTTTAACTGTTAACGTTTCACCCAGGTGCTCCATCCAGCCTTCAGAACTGGAGCCTCATTGGATAGGCCATACCCTCTTTGAATGTCCATGATGTCATCACAAGGTGCCGCCGGGTAAAAACCCTGTAGCGACGTTCCCTCACCAACGAGAGCTGTCTTTCACGTAGCAGGAGAGATGGATGGGGAACAGTTCAGACTCATCACATGCGCTCGGGATCTGTGAATACATCCTGAAAGATCTTCTGTTCTCCTGTGAAATGGGATTCGTTTTAATTAAAAAAAAATTTAAACGTCAAACAGACGAGACTGTTGTGAACCCTGCATCGCCTGGTCCGGACCGCATGGCCGCTCGCTTGCGTTCACCTGAGATGTTTTTATAGACAAGTAAACATGCAGGATCATTCCAAGAAAGCACGTCCAGCTGTCAATCATGCTGGAACACTCCAATCTGCAGAGCCTGGCTGTCAGGAAGCCCCGCCTCCTGTCATTTAAATGTCATTTTGAATGTGAATCATGTAGCCCCTCCCCCTCCCCAGATGAACGATGCTTTCTGGTTGCTTATCGATTCCCTCTCCACTCGATGTCCCTCTTGTAATCAAATACTTTTATTTTCCTTTATGTTTTATTTCCGGGTTGCATTCTCAGAATCGGAACGAGTCAAGCTGACCTGATTCTGATGCTTTTTTTTTCTTTTCTGTCTCTCTCACCTTGCTGTCCCACCTCCACACGTCTAAAACCAAAATGAGGAAAGAAAAGTGAGAGGAAAGAGCGAGAGAGAGCGAGAGAGCACCTCTGAGGCGCAGGGAGAAAGCCGTCTCTACTGAAACCCTCTGGTTTGAATCTCGTGTTCATCGTGTGGTGAAATGTGTTCGTGAATTAAATTAGGCCGTGGTTTCAGTCGAGGGGGCCGAAAAGTTAAAATCTCAAGTTTTGATGTGTAAATCGTGATAAATAAACGTACAGGAACAAGAGCTTCATCCTGGAGAGCCAGCAGTCTGTCGGGTTGCCAGGTCTGTGTTTTCCCAACTTTTTAATCTCTTAGCACTGTTGAACCTTTTTGAATCTGATTGGTCAAAAGGTGTTGATTACTGTTTCTATAGTAACGCCTCGTTTGCAGGGATTTATACATCGGATGCTTCACAGATCAAACGATAAACAACATGGTGACTTTTTTTTTCAGACTTTTTTGTGGTTTATCAGGAGCATGACAAGCTGCGTTTTTTTTTTTTTTAACTTCGAGAGGGAAAAAGTGAGACTGCTGAGGGAATAACTTCTTTATAGCTGCTGTAACGTAAGTGAATTGTTTCACAAACATTAAATGTAACTGTAAATGGATTTTTTTTAAAAATGGAGGTTCTTTAATAAATTAGAATTCTAATGGTTGGAAAACTGCTGCAGTGTAAGAGGAATAAAACAATCTGGAATGCGCGTAGGTTTTATAAGAATGGGCTTTGGTGGCGAGGCATTGAAGCTCAATGTTTTGTTAATTTTTTTGCGCACAATTTTAAGATCAAAATGACCACAGATCGCATTCTTGGAGTTTCCGTGCATGAAAGGCTTAACATTAAAATAATTTCTGTAAACCCCCACACTTCAACTTCACTCTGTTTTTTGCATAGTGTCATGTGGGCGGAGCCTTGTGAAGCTTGTGATTGTTCCTGATTGGACCAGAGGAAAAAAAGCCAAATGATTTTCTGATTTCATCGTTTGCACCTGGCAACCCTTCCTCTCGTCACACCCTCCTGATTTACACAGAACTCCAGATCAGGAGCCTTCGGTTAGATTAAAGATCAGACTGCTGGTTCTCAGGACACAAGATCGGACTCATACTCGAGCCTTAAAGTTCTATGGAGGTGCTCTAGATGGCGCTGCTCCTTTTCCTGAGTAATTTCCTGGCCTGTTTTTTGTTTTTGTTTTTTTCCCCCCAGGCTGTGTTCCACAAAAAGGAAGATTTATCCAAAAAAACCCAACAAATCATTAATTCAGCTTTGAGACAAAATGAAACGCAGGGCACGGGACAGCGTTTTTTTTTTTGTTTGTTTGTTTGTTTGTTTTTTTAAAGTTAACTTTAATTTTACCTGAAGCGGTTGATTCCACTCTTCTCTGACGCTTCTCAAAAGAAATACAGTTTTTCTTTGAAGTTTACAGTCTTACATAAAGCGAAACTATTCAGGTCTATTTATCTTTAACGATTGTCAAGATTTTTTGGAGAAAAAAAGAAGTTACTTATTTTTGGTAATTTGTTCTTTTTTATGGAGAGAAACAAAACAAAATGAGAAAAAAAATACACTTGCCGGGTTTTTGTACCACTATAATCATTCATGACATGGTGAAAAGAAAAAAAAAGTCATATTTACTGTGTATTTACTTCATTTTCTTATTATGTGCCTTATAATGTGTTTATAATCAAAATAGGTTTTAGAAATATTACCGAAGATATCTTAAGTACTATTTTGTGCAGTTGGTGAGAGGGTTTATTATTTGATTTTTATTTGGAGCTTTTTGTTTTCTTGTAGGTTTTTTTAGATGTGTGTTTCTGTGGGGACTCAGTATTGTGTGCTGTTTTTATTTGAATCATAAATTAATGTTTGGTGCTTTGAAGGCACACTGGAGAAACGAGAATGAATGGTTTGGTGTAAAAATGCTTGGTGTTATGCTATGGGTCTCCTCCGTGTGTGTGTGTGTGTGTGAAAGAGAATCTCAGCTCGTTGTCTCTTCATGATGAAATGCTGTGAAATGAAGATCGTGACTCCCTGATGGTTCCTGTGTGAGGATGTTGAATCCATCTCTCTCTAAATCTGGTGCTTAAAAGAACTTTGTTCACTTTTCCCTAAAATCACATGATTTGTTTAAAATGTATTTAGAATTCACGAGCATGTAATTACATTTAACAGTTGAGCGCAAAACTTTGCAGATCTTACCAAGAAGGAAAAAAATACAACAATCAGCAACAATCTTAAACACAAAACGATATTAAACACAAGACGCAGCCAGATATTAAATCTTTCGGCGAGGAGTTATAAAGGCATCACATTAAGAAAGGGGGCACAAACTTTTGACCTGACATTTCACTATTAATATCTTACTCTTAACCTGCACTTTTTGACCTCATGGTGAAGGAATGAGTGTGAAACCCAGAACACTATTCGACACTCAGGGTCTGGTTTAGTGACGCCAGTGTTTGTGAGGAAAGTTGCTGGTGTTCAGAGTTGAGTTCTGCAGCTGATCTGAGCTCCACATTTAGATTCTTAAAATCGCTTGTTTTGTTCACATCTGCGACACGTTCAAAGAAACTTTAACTTCATGAATCATTTCATCCATAAAGTACTCACTCCTCTGCTGTCCTCTGTGTAAAAATAAACCCGTTTCCGGACTTTAAGGTGACACGTTGGCCTTTGAGTTTGCAGCCAAAACCGCGTCACACACTGTGCTTCCATCAGACAGCGTGGCGCTGGACTCAACGCTGCTCCTCACTCACTCGGGCCGAAATCACACAACAGACTGGGCTTCGGGCTCAAGGTCAGACTTCCAGTGTAACTTTTAGACACGCCTCTATTTTAAACAAACTCCGCCCACATCTGTGTATAACTCTCACATGATTTCTGAAAATCTGGAGTTAAAGGTTTAAATTTCAGGATTAAATCCTCACTGAGTGCTTTATACTGGACTCTGAACACAGCCATAAAGAAATTGCTATACATTTCAACCATAAGGGGGCACAAACTTTCGCATTCAACTGTATGTTGGCCCAGTAAGCGCTCTGAATATTGACAGGTTCTGGATCAGATAAACAGAACCTGACTGGATTATAGGATGCTGTCTGTGGTGATGTGGATTAAATGAGGTGATGTTCAGAGTTTTAGCATCTCGTACATTATGGAACGCGTCATTTCCTGTTTAATACAGAGAGAGAGAGAGAGATGGTGGAGGGGGGATATTACACAGTGGTGTGAGGATATGAAGTTTATCTTGGAGTGGTGAACAGATTCACAAGTGAATGTTCTTTATATTATTTGGACGCATCCACAAAAATACACAAGGTAATCAAAAGAATATCAATTTTGAACTGGTTGACCATTTTAACTGCGCGCGCCCAGTCAGCGGGAAAACACTGGGAGTGACGTCATTGGAGTGAAGTATCGGGAATTACGTCACTCAGATCCGTGAGGTGTTTCGTCTGAAAAATGTGAGTTTTTCAACATGAGAAGATAAACTTCACATCTTTAAGCCAGCGTGTGATTTTGTTTTTACTGTATCAGCACATTCACAACCACGCAGTCCCCGAATTTATCACAACGGCTCCCTGAGTTCCGTCCGGGGGCCCCGGGTCTGGTTCTCCCTGAGTTCCGTCCGGGGGCCCCGGGTCTGGTTCTCCCTGAGTTCCGTCCGAGGGCCCCGGGTCTGGTTCTCCCTGAGTTCCGGCTGGGGGCCCCGGGTCTGGTTCTCCCTGAGTTCCGTCCGGGGGCCCCGGGTCTGGTTCTCCCTGAGTTCCGTCCGGGGGCCCCGGGTCTGGTTCTCCCTGAGTTCCGTCCGGGGGCCCCGGGTCTGGTTCTCCCGGAGTTCCGTCCGGGGGCCCCGGGTCTGGTTCTCAGTGTCCTGGATGGAGCTCGGCTTAGAAATAGCAGCGGTGAATTTCACACTAAAACACTTGCGTCCAGATCATTTCTGCAGTTCTGTGCAAAAGTCTTAGAGACATGTAAAGAAATGCCGGAGACCAAAAATGGCTTTAAAAAAATAATGAAATGTTTCAACTTTAAAAAAAAAATACTACAAACAGTAATCAGTGAGCCATAATAAATGAAACAAAGTCAGTATTTGGTGTGAGACGACCCTTTGCTTTAAAAAATATATATATAAATCCGTCTGAGGTCCAGTGAGTGCAGTTTGATGTGGAAATGATGTGTAGGTTTTCCTGAGCATCTTCCAGAACCAGCCCCAGTTCTTCTGGACTCTTTGACTGTCACACTCACTTCTTCATTTTACACCAAAACCCAGCAGCCTTCATTATGCTTTCTTTTTTCATCTGAAAAGTCTCTTATGGAATATACTGCTCAGATACAAACTTTTTTTCTTTAACATTTAATTTTTTGCTGGAAACGAACATTTGGACTCTAAAATGTTTTTGTACTGACTCGATAATGTAGAAATCATAAAATAGAAATCTATAGCAAAGTCTGGATGAAAAACAATAGGGGGCCGAAGACTTTTGCACAGGACTGTGTGTGTGTGTGTGTGTGTGTGTGTGTGTGTAATAAAATATTGTATATGAGATGAATTAATGTGTCTGGAGAATCCCACAGCATTCAGCAGCTAATTTCTGATGTTTCTGAGAAACCTGAGCTGTGTGTGTGTTGGACTTATTTACTGTATCTTATAATCCGATTGATTTTAGAGGGTGTGGCCTGTTTTGTGCTCTGTAGTGATTTTTTTTTCTTTATATTTTTCCCTCTTATTTGTAAGGATATGAAACTGGATAAAGATTGCTCGGGGTGTGTGTGTGTGTGAGAGAGAGAGATGAGAAGAAGAAAGCTGGGTTGATGATGATGATGATGATGATGATGGAGTGAGCAGTGTGATGCTGTATCTGTAAAAGCTTTTCATTTATAAACAGGAGAAAAAGCCAGACTTGTGAATTTTAACGTGGCACTAAAAGCAGTTCACTCTGATTCTGATTACGTTTTCTCTCCACCACACTTATGTCTTTAATTTAAAGTTGTTGTTGTTTTCCACAGCTATAACTCATGTTCAGTCTTGTCTTTCAACTCAGGCAACGCGTCGTCCTGCCGTGACGTCAGACCCGTTTCCTGTTCAGATCCACCTTCAGTTTGTTTTTAATGGGTTTTATACTGAAATTAAACACAAATAACGCAGGACCAAAGTTTATGTGCCTTTCATCCATCTATTGAGCTTCTTTGTAACTTTTTCTTCCTGGATGTTTCTCAGAAATCAGAACCAACATTGTGATGTTTTGTTTTCTTTTCGCGTTGTTGTTGTTGTTGTTGTTCCAATTCCACTGAAGTGTCTTTGTTTTTTTAACCTATTTCCCCTCAAACAGAAGGTGAAGCCATATAACACATCAGAATATCATCATATCAGATCCTTTCCCCCATTAACGAGTTCCTGCACTGATGCTGAATGTTTCGTCATTCCATGAAATTTGTCGTATTTTTCCAAAAGTTTCATTCGTTACATTTAAGATTTACATTAAAAGAAAAAGAACCATAACTGGTTAAAATTTCATCTCATTTTTACGCAAATTTAATTACGAAAGCTTTATTATTACCAAAGGAATTGGACTCTGATTGGACGGATTTGATCTGTTGAGTTCTGAAGGGCCGGAAGCAAGAAAATGCGGTTTTATAAATAATTGTGTTCCGGGTGCGATGGGTATTGGCTCTTACCCCAAAACCTCAGCAGCTTCTGTGGTTGGAGTATGTATTAATGAATTAATTAAAGATCACCTGCTGTAACTCGGGAGTTTTTTCTTGCCACAGGTTTGCTCGTTGGGGATAGATTAGGGATAAAGTTAGTTCATGTTTAAAGTCATTAAAATTCTGTAAAGCTGCTTTGCGACAATGTTTATTGTTAAAAGCGCGATACAAACAAACTTGACTTGCTGTAGGCGGGATCTTGTTAGTCATGAATATTAATTAAGGAATAAATAATGAGACTCCAGTCATGATGAATGGTGAAGCATGCTTTGCTTCATTACTGATTTTATGGAACATTGTGATGTAAATGAGGGGAAACGAACAGAAAGTTTATTCACATGCAAAAAGTGACTTCTGTTGCACTTGAAAAAGGTTTTAAGCTCTTTCCAAGCTTAAAGTTTCAGCCATCTTGACTTTTTTTTTTTCCTCCTATATTCTCCCCTTTTTTTTGTCTCTAATCTGGGTTACAGTTTTTTTTTTTCTTGTCCACTGAAATTGTAAATTATTTTGCAGTAAAAGGGAGGGACGTAAAAATGAAACTCAGCTCAGGCACTATGCACAGAGAGAAAGTGCCTGCATCCGACCTCATGACCCTCACCTCGCCTTGAAAATCCTGTATTTATAACTTCTATGAATATTAATATGAATGTTCCACTACCAAACAAACAAGTGTTTGTAAATATGTGCTCCCTTTGTTTGTTTGTTTGTTTGTTTGTTTAAACCTGGCCAAAAAAAGAGAGAAAAAAATCAACAAAAATTAAAAGGTTTCTGGGAACAAGATACAACACATCAGTTGATATGAACTGGTTTTTATATTTATGAAAATTCAACATGTTTTTTGTCTTCTGTATTTTGATATTGCAGCAGGACCAGCTTTTTATTTGTAAAAGTTGTTTGTGAGGAAAACGATGGAGAGACGAGCGGATTCAGTTTGAGTTTGATGTAATAAAATGCAAATAGAAGATTAAACTATTAAAGAAACATATTTTCTAATTTTTTTTGCAGTGCATGGTTGATTTTTGGGTTTTTCTTTTGTGTGTGGTTTTTTTTTTTGTATTTTGTAGAAAGAGGTTTTTTTTAAATTGCTTATCATGCATAAACATTTAGAGTTACAGCTATTATTATTATTATTATTATTCAGTCAGAGACACTGCTGATTTTTTTTTCCTAATCCACTTTAATTGTAGCATGCCTCGAATAAATGTCATGACACCTGTACTTTCCTCAGTCCTCTGTCTCTTCGTGCTTTTCCCTCTGGGTTTATGTTCTAATCCTACAGATCTGGAGACGCCTCCAGTACCATCTTTAACTCTTTCTCCATCTCTTTCCACCCCTTCACCTGTCAGATTGTCATTATTATTCGAATGATTAATATGAAAGTGTGCAGTTCTGATGGAGGGAGACACACTGATCATTTCTGGCACTTTAAGGGGTTAAATTCTGGTTTTATATCGGACTGATTTACTGGAACTCCTCCAGTCTGCTGCGTTTTTGTCGTCAGCTGTACTGGAGTGGAACTCAGGTTCTCACTTTATCGCTGTCCTTCTAACGGCTCTGTTCTCTAACTAACACACACACCGACCTGTAACACTCCTGCTCTAACCCCTCCCCCCCCGACCACGCCCTAAACTGCACATCACTGAGGACTGCATTCATCATGGAGTTGATTTTGTGTCAGAACTGATCTGATGTTAATGCAGTAAAAAGTCGTTTGATTATCAGAGTGAAGATGAAAATTGTGACCCAGGTTTAGTTCCGTATAATCTTCATTAAAAACCTCATTAATTTTATATTTACAGCTGAAGATATTTGGACTTTACAAAGTTACAATCCTCTCATCTGGATTTTAAAAATGTACATTTTGAGAGATCTGCACTTTATAAACTTTACAGATTTTCTTATTTCAACCCATTCCTCACAAACTACACACATTTACAACTACATCAATTTGTCAACTTTGAAATATTTATAGTTTTGGCACTCGTATGATTATTTTGACAGAACGCCCCCCGGTTCTCCTGCAGGTTAAACACGTCAACAACTAAAATCAAACAGTGAGGTGGCGTTTCTCCTCCTCGCCTCCGTCTGTTCTGAGCTGATTCTCTCCTTTAAGACGAACAGTGTTGTAAAACTTCCTGAGACAATTCTATGAGTCATGTGTTCTCCAAACTGTATACTACTGGGGTCACCAGGGGTCAAAGGTCAAACACTGGTTTAAAGTGAGAGTTGAAGGTCGGATGTGTTTCTGTATGTCAGAATCAGAATGTTAGTTTTTAACACAATTTCCAGGAATACAGTGAAGACCAATTCATACTTATGGTTAGGTAAAAGTTTGCACACTCCAACAAAACTTGTTTACTTGAGGAAGGAAGCAGTTCAGGGCAAAACAATTTTTCTGTTGATGTTTTAGATCGTTGTCTGATTACAGGACACGCCCACATTGCATTTTATCATGTTACAACTATATATAAATGATACATGCAGTCAAATTACACGATTCTTTTTCTCCTAAAGCCATGAGGAATGAAACTTTTTTTATTTTTTTTTATTCAGCAGTACACTTGAAAACCAGTGACAGTTCCTGGGTCGTCCCTTTAGGGGAACACTTTTAAGGTTTAGAATAGAAGTCAAAAACCACAAATTGAGCATCTTAGTTCTTCAGTCTGTTCGTCTGGAGCAGATTGAGGTTCCTCAGCCCTGGTCCTGGAGAACACCCTGTTCTGCACGTTAGTGTTTTTCTGTTCAAATGCCCACTTCAAGTCAGGAATGGCATCTTAAAGCAGGGAAGCACAGGCAGTTTCCTGGGACCAGGGTCAGGAACCTGTGTTCTAGGAGAACCCTTTCTAAGGTTCTGTGAAGGAGATAAAAACATTTAACTACTGAGGGAGAAGTTCACCCATGATTTAGCACCCTAAAAGTTTCCATGTTAAACCATTTTATGAATCTATGTATGATGTAGAAGTAGCCAATCAGTGGTTTAATTAACTCCGTTAGCTTTAGTGAAGGTGTTGGTGTGTAACAGAGCAGCTGAAAATAATGTGGATGAATTTCAATGAGAAACATCAATAAAAAGTGCAGCTGAGAGCCTCAGAGAGAGGAGAGAATGAGAGAGAGGAAAGAGAGAGAATGAGATAGATGACAGTGTGAGGATGAGAGGAACGGTGGCACGGTGGTGTAGTGGTTAGCGCTGTCGCCTCACAGCAAGAAGATTCTGGGTTTGAGCCCCGTGGCCGGCGAGGGCCTTTCTGTGTGGAGTTTGCATGTTCTCCCCGTGTCTGCGTGGGTTTCCTCCGGGTGCTCCGGTTTCCCCCACAGTCCAAAGACATGCAGTTAGGTTGGCGTGGGGCGGCCTTGGGCTGAGGTGCCCTTGCGTGAGGTACTGAACCCCGGACTGCTCCCCGGGCGCTCTGGTGTGGCTGCCCACTGCTCTGTGTGTGTGTGGTCACTGCCTCAGGTGGGTTAAATGCAGAGAGGAATTTCACAAGTGTGTGATGAATAAAGCTGTGCTTTCTTTCTTTTCAGAGAGATGTTTAACTCTGGAGCTGCTGGTAGCATCTCTCTCTCACTCTCCTCTCTCTCTTTCCTACCTCCACCCTCCTCTCTCGCCTCTCTCTCCTCCACTTTCCCTCTCTCTCCCTCTCCTCCACTTTCCCTCTCTCTCCTCCACTCTCCTCTCTCTTCCACTCTTTTCTCTCTCTCCTCCACTCACTTTCTCTCCATTCTCCCCCTCTCTCCTCCACTCTCCTCTCTCTCTCCTAAACTTTCCCTCTCTCTCCCCTTCACTCTCCCTCTCCTCCACTTTCCCTCTCTCCTCCACTTTCTCTCTCTCCCCTCCACTCTCCTCTCTTCCACTCTCCCTCTCCTCCACTTTCCCTCTCTCCTCCACTCTCCTCTCTCTTCCACTCTCCCTCTTCCACTCTCCCTTTCTCTCCTCCACTCTCCCTTTCTCTCCTCCACTCTCCTCTCTCTCTCCTCCACTCACTTTCTCTCCACTCTTCTCTCTCTCCTCCTCTCCCCCCCCCCGACCGGAAGCTGAAACTCTGTGAGTAAACACAGGGACTGAGTCCCACTTTAATCCTCTGAGAATGAGGGAAACTCTTCACTGGTTCAGGAGTGAATGATGGATTCCTGTGGTTTTGTTGTAGAGGATTTAAATGGCGCTGTTTACTGAAAGGAATCCGGTGGAATGTTCCGGAAACGGGTGAGTCACGTGACTGGATTAAAGATGGCCGCTGTGTGTTTCTACAGTGCTGAGGGAGGTTTTGTGAGGTTTTGTGAGGGCTGCTGCTGCTGCTGCTGTTAAACACTGCTGAGCTGAACAGAGAAACTGGGTTGGTGTTTAATTTGGCGACATAAACTTAGTCACGTGGTATCTTAATACATGACTTGCAGCTTGCAATGAAGACCATTAGGGGGCGGTATGGTACAAGGACAGTAATGCATAGTTTTATGATGGTTATAACACCAGCACAATACAACAGCTTTCTGTTTAAAACGACCTTTTTATTCACTGCAGCCTCCTTTGACATTTGAACAACTTGTCAAACACCATATTTATAAAACTGAAATACATATTTCATAAATAAATGCATATTAATCTGAGTATCTGTAAATAAACACCAAATACTGCTCACTGATGTGCAGGCCATCACAGGGAAACACTGGGGTTCCATCAGAGAACTTACACATAAATGGAAAAGACTTTGAGCAAAAATGATGGCACCCCTGTGTCCACTATCAGCTGATGACCCCTGTGAGATTTAGTGATGAGATCCTGTGTATCGTTATCACTGTATCTGATCAACGTCTCTGGTGTTTCTGAACTTCACTTTCATTCTCAGATTCTTTAATACAAGCAGGGTTTAAAATATATGTTTTTAGGAGGACAAACCTAAAGAAACACGTACAGGTGGGTGGAGTGGTTACGTTCGAACAGTACAGAGCTCGGAAACAGATAAGAATCAGACAAGGAGAAGATTAGAGTTGATCTGATCAGTGAGGGTGATTTAGGAACCAGAGCAGAAGACTGAGAGTGAAAACAGCACACGTTGTTATAGTCGTAAAGTACTGATTGACAGAGTTACCGTCGTCCTGAAGTAGATTCTTTTCCCATAACATGTTCCCAAGTGTTTTTTTCCTCTTACACCCCACTGCACCTTTACAAAACAAGTTAATTCCTTTCATCACTTGTTTTGTAGCATAAACAGTTGTTCCCTCACCTCTCTCTCTCTCTGCTACACAGCACTGGCACACTGGAGACTCCTTCCATACATGTTACAGAAACACATTTCTCCTCACAGAAAACTTCACCACATCAACTATTTTTAAGTCTGTTTATGTGGCACATCTGCTGTCTGAGTCCCTGTGAACGAGCTGTTACTATAGAAACAATAATGCGATAGAATGAGAGCATTAATATAAACCTGCACTGCTGTTAGAGAGAATTAATCAACACCTCCTGACCAATCAGAGTCCAGAATTGAAAAATCTTTTAAAATGTATTTATTTAGAAACTGTTCAGTCTGGATTAATGGTGAAAGAAAGTGTAAAGATCCTCTGAATTAACAGATGGAGACACAGGAATCATTTTAATTTCTTCTGTATCAGTATTTAATTTAAAACCACAATAATTCAGTTAACATTTGGTTTATTTACACACAGTTTATGAAATTTGTATTTTTGAGTGTATTATTGTCTTCCTTGCTGCTTCCAAGTTTAAATATTTGTTGAACAGTTTAATTATTAATTGAATCTAAGTGGACTGGTGTGTGTCTGTCTCCCCCTGACCCAGTTCATGATGAGGGGTAAAAGGTTCTGCTGGAGCAGGAAGTGACGCTGTGGAACACACAGGAGGTCTGATGCTCCATCAACACTTTTAGTTCCACGTTATTTATGACTCCAGAGACACAAATCAACTCCAGCAGCCTCTAAAGAGACTCGAACAGCTGCTGTTCACTCATCTGTTCACTCACTGCACTCATCCCTCCAACACTGCACACATTCACAGCTCCTCACTTCCACTCCAGTAAATCTGTCCCGAGGCTCTTCAGGGCCAAGCTCAACCTCCTGAAACACTTCATTGTGTTCGTGATCCCAAGTGACTGTCACATGACCACCACAGCACTTTCCTCCTGCATTTCCTCCTCACACAGTTATTTATTTACCACGACTTTCTTCAGAGTTACCGCAAATGTGTGGAGTTATAGTTATAGGATTTGGATTAGAAATTTGTTAATAAATAAATAAGCAGTACATTTACATTTTTACTTCCATAAACTTTTGTAATGTATAACTTTACATTATATATATTCAATAATTTTACATTTATTGCATTATTCTGAAATTAAGTTTTTATTTTAAAATAATTACAATAAATGATATTGATTATAATACAATTCCTTCTACATTTTTTCCAGTGTTCCTGAATAAGTGTGGACTTCTGTTTGTGTGATGTGGATTTGAATTTTGTAATTTATATACATTATATAAGTATGTAATATTATAATATAAATAATTTAAAAATATATTTAAAAGCTTTTATTCTGAAGTTGAGACTTTAATTTGTATCTTTGTATTTCTTTTAAATAAAGACCTAATTGGGTTTCAATTTAATCAAATTTTAATAATTAATTAGGATAAGTGTGCTTTTCATTTCTTTTTAAAATCATTCTATTTTTTGGAAGTGCTCATAGGCCTTGCAAAAAAAATTCTCTCTAAAACTGATTTACTGAGTTTAAAATGTTATTCTTCTGTTTTCCAAATTAAGTGCATTTTTGAGTTAATTAAATAATAGAAAAAATTTGTACAAATTTATCTTTAAAACTTGATCTAGTTTTAAAATGGCACATGAAATTGATTCAGGTTACAAAAATTCAAAGCCAAATCCTCAATGTACAATGATTTTTATATCATAACCAATAACTATGGACATGTGCATGCACCGGTGGTGTAGTGGTTAGCGCTGTCGCCTCACAGCAAGAAGGTCCTGGGTTCGAGCCCCGGGGCCGGCGAGGGCCTTTCTGTGTGGAGTTTGCATGTTCTCCCCGTGTCCGCGTGGGTTTCCTCCGGGTGCTCCGGTTTCCCCCACAGTCCAAAGACATGCAGGTTAGGTTAACTGGTGACTCTAAATTGAGCGTAGGTGTGAATGTGAGTGTGAATGGTTGTCTGTGTCTATGTGTCAGCCCTGTGATGACCTGGCGACTTGTCCAGGGTGAACCCCGCCTTTCGCCCGTAGTCAGCTGGGATAGGCTCCAGCTCGCCTGCGACCCTGTAGAACAGGATAAAGCGGCTAGAGATAATGAGATGAGATGAGATGTGCATGCACACAGCTGACTTATGATGACACCATGGGATCTGTACACACACACACACACAGTGTCACTAATGGTTCACTTCCTATCAGGGTTTATTACCAGGAAGCCAGCACATGTTGTACATGAATTTCTCTCTGAAAACCTGAGAAACATGGGTCATTCCAGACATTGTTCAGAAGAACAGCGTGTTTTGATTAAAACGTTGATTGGAGAGGGGAAAACGTATACTGTAAAGAAGTGCAGAAAATGATGGGCTGCTCGGCTAAAATGATCTCCAGTGCTTTAAAATGGACAGCAAAGCCAGAGAGACATGGAAGAAAACAGAAGACTACCATTCGAATGGATCGAAGAATAGCCAGAATAGCAAAGACTCAGCCAATGATCAGCTCCAGGGTGATGAAAGACGGTCTGAAGTTACCTGTGAGTACTGTGACAATTAGAAGATGCCTGTGTGAAGCTAATCTATCGGCAAGAAGCTCCCGCAAAGTTCCACTGTTAAAAAAAAAGACGTGCTGAAGAGGATACAATTTGCCAAAGAACACATCGACTGGCCTAAAGAGAAATGGAAAAACATTTTGTGGACTGATGAAAGTAAGATTGTTCTTTTTGGGTCCAAGACCCCCAGACAGTGAATTCAAGCCACAGTCCACTCTGAAGACAGTGAAGCATGGTGGTGCAAGCATCATGATATGGGGATGTTTCTCTGACTGTGGTGTTGGGCCCATTTATCGCATACCAGGGATCATGGATCAGTTTGCATATATCAAAATACTTGAAGAGGTCATGTTGCCTTATGCTGAAGAGGAAATGCCCTTGAAATGGGTGTTTCAACAAGACAACGACCCCAAACACACCAGTAAGCGAGCAGCATCAGGGTTCAAGACCAACAAAATTAAAGTCATGGAGTGGCCAGCCCAATCCCCGGACCTTAATCCGATAGAAAACTTGTGGGGTGACATCAAAAATGCTGTTTCTGAGGCAAAACCAAGAAATGCAGAGGAATTGTGGAATGTTGTCAAATCATCCTGGGCTGGAATACCTGTTCACAGGTGCCAGAAGTTGGTCGACTCCATGCAACACAGATGTGAAGCAGTTCTCAGAAACCGTGGTTATAGTACAACTAAATATTAGTTTAGTGATTCACAGGAATGCTAAATCCTAAAGATTTTTTCAGTTTATACAGTCAATATTTGAGTTTGTAATGAAAAGTGCAGACGCTGCTATTTTTTTGAACAGCCCAAAATTCATTTTTCTTCATTTTCTGTAAAGTAATTAAAACATTGATACATTTTTCTTCATGTTTTGATGTAGAATATAATGTGCAGTGTTCCCAATGCATGGAAATAAAAACTATTATAAGGATTTTGAGCTTTACTCATGTTTTTAAACACACTGCTATTATTTTGAACACGACTGTATATCTTCTCTGGAAGGAGTCTCCAGTGTGAGCGTTGTGCATCAGTCAGAGGTGACGCTGGAACTGTAAGATCTCTGAGATCTTCAGCACAAAGAAGTTTACATTTCTTCTTCTTTGCGGTTTCTCAGTAATACAATGGAATAAACTGTGATTATCTTTTGTCGTATTAACTTGGACAGAGAGTAAAGAGACTCTGGCGAGGGAACGACTGTTTATGGCTGCTAGAATGCAAGTGACAACAGGAACTTACTCCTTGTAACTACAAACGGATAAAAAGCATGTCATTCTTTAATAAATACAAAATGGTAGTTGTTGGTAAATTGCCGTGGTGTAAGAGGAATAAAACACTCAGGAACATGCCGTTTTAAGAAAATAATCAACTACAAGGTGATGACAGTGAACTCTGCTTCATCACACCATAAGTTCTGGCACTGTACTGCTTTTCTCAGACCTGGCAACCCTGAGTTTACACGATCTGATCTTGGAGTGAGTTAATCTGGTTAAACTAAAGGATTCCAGGTTCTGGAGCAAGTTGCTGAGAAGAAAAGAGAAGTTGGTGGTGCTGAAATTCCTGCCTTGGTCACATGGGCATGAGACTGAGCTCATTAGAGGAGCTGCAGGTCACATGACATCCCCGAGCACCGAGGAGCCCATCATGTGCAGGTCATCCTTCTGAACCACAGCGAGAGAACACACGAGATTTAAACTCAGGGGTTCCTCCATTTTTTTTCCCCTCCCAGATGAGCTGAGTGTTAAACCTCTTGAAACCCTTTGTGATGCTGAAAAAACCCTCACCTTTTTGTAGGGTTCTACATAGAACCCTCGAAACTTTTTCCCTCTAATAGAAAGAAAGGGTTCCAAGGAGACCTAAGTTTAAACCCCTCATTACCCAATGAACCCTTAAAGAACCCATGGACCAGAGTTGTTTTAAATACACCAAGAAACTGAATGTTAAACTCCAGATGGGTTCTAGATACTAAGAACAAAATAATGAGGAAATATTTGGAGATTGTACTGCACCCCGGTAGTACACACTCTTAGAACAGAGGTTCTAATAGGAACTGTGCTACTTTAACAGAGCAAATATTCCAGAAGTGTGTTTCAGTTTCTGCACTTGTATCCTCACTGACATGCTGTGTGTGTGTGTGTGTGTGTGTGTGTGTGTGTGTGTGTGTGTGTCACTGTGCAGATCATCTGTGGGATAAATTTAGAC
This sequence comes from Neoarius graeffei, assembly GCF_027579695.1. Taxonomy (NCBI): domain Eukaryota; kingdom Metazoa; phylum Chordata; class Actinopteri; order Siluriformes; family Ariidae; genus Neoarius; species Neoarius graeffei. The sequence continues at coordinate 58,008,940 of NC_083593.1, forward strand.
CCAGAGAACTGAAAGAGCCTGCTGTGCTGCTGCCGTGTGTTGTCATGGTGATACTTGACCTTCAGTGGCAGCTTGTCTTTTTTTTTCCCTCTCAGCCCCATAATTGACATTTATCTCAGTCATGTTACTGATGGAGAGAAGAGATGACGCTTTTAAGCTGGAGTGAGAGTGAACAGAGAGCAGGACTTTTATCCAGCCCTGAAAAGGACAAAGTGCTCGTCTTTACTGAGCTCGAGGAGGAGAGATGTGATGTGATTAGATGTGATAATGTGATGTGATAATGTGATGTGATCTGTGGTGATCTGTGATGTGATGAGATAATGTGATGTGATAATGTGATGTGATAATGTGATGTGATCTGTGATGAGATAATGTGATGTGATAATGTGATGTGATCTGTGATGAGATAATGTGATGTGATAATGTGATGTGATCTGTGATGAGATAATGTGATGTGATAATGTGATGTGATCTGTGATGAGATAATGTGATGTGATAATGTGATGTGATCTGTGATGAGATAATGTGATGTGATAATGTGATGTGATCTGTGATGAGATAATGTGATGTGATCTGTGGTGATCTGTGATGTGATGAGATAATGTGATGTGATAATGTGATGTGATCTGTGATGTGATAATGTGATGTGGTGATCATATAGACCAAAGTCATATAAATAAAGATTTATGGTGAAAGTAAGAAATAGCATTACCGACTTGCTCAACTGATTTGACTTCACTGATTGTGTGTTGACTCTCATTAAAACAGAATGGGTGCTATAACTTATGCAACATACATGTACATGCATGCATTTTCACTGATAAAACGTAAAAGGCTCATTAAATAATCAGATGAACTGAGACAATCACATTCTGAAGCAAATTAAATAATCTTATAGACCTTGTGCACCTACGTCATAAGTCAAGTTTATTTGTTTCGCGCTTTTAACAATAAACATTGTCGCAAAGCAGCTTTACAGAATTTGAACGACTTAAAACATGAGCTAATTTTATCCCTAATCTATCCCCAATGATGAAGCCTGTGGTGACGGTGGCAAGGAAAAACTCCCTCAGACGACATGAGGAAGAAACCTCGAGAGGAACCAGACTCAAAAGGGAACCCATCCTCATTTGGGCAACAACAGACAGCCTGACTATAATATTAACAGTTTTAACATGAAGTCAGTTTCGTTGATGTTATAAACTCTTCACTGATGGAAACTTGAGTGCAAAACTGTTCATGACAACTGCAGTCCTAAAGTTAGCAAGTCAGCTGTAGTCCTCAGCCATAAAAGCATTACTGTAAGAGTCCAGAGCTTCCTCCAGGTGTAACCCTCAACTGTTCAGAGGTCAAGTTTGTTTATCCGCCATATTGGGTATCAAGCCACAGCTCACTTCACACACGGAAATTTTTGGAGAGTGATTAACATTTTCAGTCAGAATGGCTTGCTGTGTGGCAGTAGGGAGCTCTAACAGAAAAAGCACGAAGGGTTTATCGCTTTACCGGTTCCCTGCTGATCAAGAGCGGAGGAGGAAGTGGATTGCTGCCGTTAAACATGTTGACTGGGAACCAAGCGAACACTCGCTTTATATTTCATGATCCAATTACATGAAATATAATTACTCAATTTGATTTAAATAGTTGAAAATTAATATTAGAAACACTAAAGCTGTGCCATACTCAAAAGGGAATAGCTTACAAGTTTTAACAGCAAAAAGTGTTGCTGCTCCAGAACGTGAGAGCAGACTTCTCCCACACCTGCCGTCCATGTGCAGTGGCCACTCACAGCAACCCCATCCTGCTCGCATACGATCCGCACATCGAGTGGTTTGTTGCTGAGCCGTTGAGAGTGTAACACATTTATGATTATAAACATGGAGATTAGACTGGGACACGAGTATATAATACTGAATGTCATTAATTATTTATATTACTATTGCAGTATTCCTAGACCCTGGTACTATCTGTATTACTACAAGTTCTTATTTTTGTTCAAACAGGATTATGTTTCATTTCAACATCGATAATAGCGATATGCAAATAAGATCTATTCTGAAAAGTCAATGTATGGTACGCACCTGTGAAGAAATAACAAAACGCTTTTCACGCATATGAACTAGCACGTTCCGTCTCCATCCTGAGGAGAAATATCTGTACGCTTCTAGTGACTTGTAGGCTTTTAGTGACCGACCACTGTAACCCCCTGGCGTGTTGATTAGATAGAGATATACATCGGGGTAATTTACATCTGGCAGCTCATTACTTGAACAATCAAGCGCAGACTTGGTTTCACTCTTACTGATATATGGGTCGACCCCTAAGACAGCAATCTTATCTCTATAGCGATTTTTTGCTGTGACATCCAGGGATTCAGCACAAGTCAAGAGGCAGACTTGAGAAGACGACATCGCGACAGCAGGTATCACTTACAAACTTGCGAAAGCGTGATCCCCAATATGGCAGTGTCAACAGATAATTACGTGACCATGACGTCACATGCACAAGGTCTATACCGCTAGCTTAAACACACAATGCAAGTTACATGTGTTAATCTAAATGCAGGTAAACAATGAGTGGTGTTTTTGTTGTTTTGTATCCAAATGAGAGTCGGCGCTTACCCGTCTGTGTTCTCGCTTCTTGAAGGCCGATCTTGTGGCAGATTATTTTGAAACAATCTGACTTTCAGTTGTTCGTTCAGTTCTCCGTTCATTCGCTTCTTCCACGGAAGGGCGAGATGTTGCTGCTGAGGTGAGCATATCCAGCGGAGAAATCAGACGGCTGTTCCACTCATTCTCCATTTTCTCCATACTGAGTACTCCGCCATCACTGCTCGGCTCAGACAATTACTAAAACCCAGGACGAGACGTCACCGGTTTTAGCAACAATCACGGGGAGGTCACTGCCCGAGAGATAATACGTCCCATTCTGTCCCAGGTTTTAGCAACAACCCTCGGCTCACACTCCGGGAGAACTGGTGCAACTGCACTTACTTTCCTTTTTAAAAAATAAAAAAAACCCCTCTCTTTTCCTTTAATTGTTGGTACTGCACCCCCTTTCAATCCGGGCTTATAGCCAACGCTCCTCAACAGATCAGAGGTCTCGTACAAGTCTTCAGTAAAATGTGCAGAGCAGAGGAGAGACCACTTCGTAGGCGCCCAATGTGCCCATGAACTTCTCACAAAATGCATCCAAATCTTTGCGGTTTGAACATTCTTGGGCCGTGAATGCAACGTAAATCCACCTTCTGTCGTGTTGCTGCACCGGCCAACAACACATCTATGTGGCATGGTGATAAATTAGCTCAAAATGGAGGATCGGAGTTGCAGTCAGTGCTGTGTTTTAGTATAGTGGAAATGGCGAGGAGACTGATAGACTTCCTGCTGTGACGTCACAAATGTCAAGGTCATTCACTCAGACCGCTACCTATATAAATCACTTTAATCGTAAAAATTACTACATTAGATTTATTGTTAATGCTTAAAACTATTCCTGTGCCATTCTTGAGGTCTCAAGGCATTTATAAACAAAAAGTGAGGCCATGGCTCTGCGTATATGCTTTAAGTTCAGCAGTTTGGAGCTGATCTGCACTGAGCTCCTAAACGGTCACTATGAGATTTCTTTCTTTTGTAAAATAATTTTTTGTGACCTCAGTCATTTTAAAGAATTTTACATTACCTTCCAAATCACTTTTGCATTCATTGGGCAAAAGTGCAAAATGGTCCTTCAAAATGATTATTTTTAAAATATATAATTTTACATTTCCTCACAACATTCCGGTTATGATTCAGGTTCAGTGATGAAAACAATCTTCTGATTAAAACTTCAGTTGAGAATTCATCCCGATATGTTATTGTTGCTATAGTTACAGCTCGTTCACAGGGGCGTGTCTGGTGGACGCTGCACATCAGCAGATTAAAAACTGTGTGCTGCTGTGGATGAGGTGAAGGGGTCAAGGAGAACCTCAGAACCTTTAGTTATCCAAGTAGAACCATTTGGGGGCCAAAGAGCCCTTAGTCCCTGGTGTCATCTCCGTCCGTCCGTTCGCTCGCTCTCCCCTCCCTCCCTCCCTCCCTCCCTCACTCACTCAGACTTGTGACTCAGTGGTTTGGTAAAGCTTTAATTTAATGACTGTTTCCCTGCTGCACTTTAGAAAGTTTTTTCTCATAAACACACAAACACACAGTTGATGGGAAAAACAGGAACATGTTGGATTTTAACAAAAACAAGCGCCATAGTTCTGGTTTGCTTTACAGCATAAGAGGAACTACAACAAAAAATCCAGCTCAGGAATAAATTAAGCTTCAGTAAGCATTTTAACAATCTAAACAATTCATAAATACACTGTACAGGTTTTTATTTATTCATTTTATAAAAGCAGGTCTTCAGCATTGAGTGTGTAAAATAAGTGAAGGTGGATCACAACTGGACTTTTCTACAACTTTCACACACAAACGAGGCTGGTGGTGTTACAGCACAACAGACACACACACACACACACACAGACACACACACACACACACACACACAAAAAAAAAATGATGTGTCAAGTTTAAGGAGGGGAAAAAAGGTGACCCCAATTTGGAATTTGGTGTTTGCAGCGTAGGTCACACCACCAGCCTTTTACACATACACTTTTTTATTTATTTATTTTTTATTTTAAAAAGTCAGTCGTGTTGTCCAGTTCCCCACCTCGAGCTACACAACAAATACACTCACAGTATTGGGGGGGGGGTGTCTCTCTCTCACACACACACACACACACACACACACACACACACTTCTCAAACACTCTTGCTCAGGACGGACAAAGATCCAAAAATTCACGTTGTAATATTTCTAATCACTAGGGCGGCGTTTTCAGAGCAACATACAGAACTAAGACGTATTTACATGCGACACTGTGGGACACCGTTATTCCACGCTGCTCACCTTCACTAGATTGCTCATGAAGATACTTTGAAATGTTCCATAAAATCTGAAAAGTTTAACAGATGTGCAAGACTTTTATTGCTGACTGATGTGTTTTAGAAATCCCTCGCTACTGTTGAGGGCCGAGAAAGGAAACGTACTGTGATGGAGAGGGTAGAAAATAATAAAGCAGATGAAGAACTTGGTGTTGGAATGAAGTGTCAGGTTTTACACAAAACACCGAATACGACATTAAGCTCCTGTTAAATTGAGTGAATGACGGAAAAAAAACTTCAATAAAATGAATCATGTCCAGTATAATACTGTCAGTATCAGCACGGGGTGTGTGTGGGGTGGGGTGGGGTGGGGTGGGGTGGGGGGTTTGTTCCCTCTAAAACCCTGAGCATCACGCTGATGTACAGACCTGCCAACAACAAACAGAATTTATACGTATAATTTTACATTGATTTCTACATTTCTGGAGCGCGTTATGGTTATGATGCTCGCGTGTGATGTCGTACGTTTCCTGGTTTTATTGTTTAATCTTCAGAATTCTTTTCCCTGGTCAGGGTCATGACGGATTAAATTGTGTGCATTTTGAAAATGAGAAACAACTAAGTTCATCAGAAAATAATTGCAGGAAGTGGTGCAGGAGTGCAGCTGCCATTTTAATCAGTTCATCACTAAAAGCCACTGTTACAATTATTTGTCAAGTGTGAGATTTAACTCAAAATGTTCTCCATCACAAAGTGAGAGTTGCATCAACACATCTTTCATCAAGCAGGGAAGTCGAGACATTACTAATGTAAGGCGTGGGGCAGGGGGCAGGGCTTCTAGCCAGTTGGCGAATATCAGAGAGATGGACACACCCACATAACCGTCAATCATTCCAGAGTCATATTCAGGAAAATAAGATTTCTGAAGGACGATGTGTAGCAGCATACTCCGAGGTTAAAAAGTGCATGAAGGTTGGCAGGTCTGATTTTACTACACAGGAAGGGTTTTTGTTTTGTTTTTAAAAATGAATTTTGACTTCTTTGCAAAAGATCATCCTTCACGTTGTAATTCACACTGAAACGCATCACGGGGGGGAAACCCGGCTGTACACACTCACTGAAATGCAACAGGATTCAACACAGATTCTAAAATATCAGGCGTGCTGGTCAGAAACACTCCTGTGAGGTAATCAGCAGACGTCGGGCGGGGCAGGGCGGGGCGGGGCGTTTGTTACTGACTGAGTGGGGAAGGAAAAAATAAAAACCAAAGAGACAGTGAGTCTGAAACAGGAATGTGTGTCATGTCATGATCGTGTCAGTAGTAACAGACCACATTAATGACTATACAGGTGTGGTCAGGGGGCGGAGCTAAACTTTCTACCTTTCAGCCAGTTTGTTCATCCCAAACATGTCTGATCCGACCGATCAGAGCTGCCAAGAGCCCTTCATGAGTCGTATCCAGTGTGTCTGGGACAGGAAAAGCTCCATCTGACGAGATCATCATCATCATCGAGCTAAAATAAAAGGTCATGTTTAATGTGCAACTGTGTTCTGGTTCGCCTCCACTCAGGGCTCACACTTAATCAGGCAGCACATTTATTTAAAACAAAACAATTGAAATCCTTGCAGCGTTCCTTCTAATGGAATATTTATGGCACTAGGATTTAGAGTTTGTGAATTTGATTCATGTTCCATTAAAAAAAAAATCTGGAGTGAAATTAAATCAGAGTGAAATTGTATTTCATAATTGAATTTCTTTAACCTCCAATTTGAAGCCTTTTTTAAATATCAGACATTTATATTTTTCAACCTGAAATTTTTATTTTAATATCAGAAACTGACTGTTTTAAACTGATTTATTTACCTGATTTTTTTTTTTTTAATCTGAAGCTGTTCTTTGATTTAAAATCATTTATTTAATATCTGGAAGTGATTTTTTACTTAAACCTAAATTTGTGTAAAATATCTGCAGCTGATTTTTAAAAAAATACTTTTAGATATCTGTGTGTGTGTGTGTGTGTGTGTAAGCTGAATTGTAAAGAGGTTAAATTTATACTGGTTCTGTTGATATTAAATCGGTGCTGGTTTTTCTTTCAAATATGCAGCAAATCTCCTGACTCTGATTTCACTCCATGTTCTGAGGTTTAATCCCTGAATTCAGATAAATTAAAATTTGAAATGTGCTGAAAATTTTGTTTCAAATTCAGTTCATCAGATTCAGAGTAATACTGTGCTGGGTTCAGTCATTAACTGTTTCAGCCAATCAGCAGTCAGGAAATGATGCGAATGTGATGCGCTGAATTTGAAATCTGAACTCAGCTTTGACGCTTGATTTACGAGATCAAAATAAAGCATTAAAAAAAATCAAATCCTAGTGGCACAAATAAATATTGGTGTCTCGACTCTGTAGGTGGTGGAAATGTTTCACTGTGTGCTGACTGGAGGATTTGAACCGTAACTGAAATCTCTCACTAATACTGATCGAGCTCGGGTCACGCTGTGGGTTGAAATATTTTTGTTAGCAGATTAAATTTTATACGTTCAGTCATCCAACATTTAAAGGCAACAGAGACGTGTGGAGAGGGGGGGGGGAACAAACAAACAAACAAACAAACAAAAAAAAAAAACACCACGACATGAGACCAAAACTCCAGCATTTGACTTTCCTCCTGTGTTGATCTGCTGAAGCAGCGCCTCACACTGACATCATGTGTGTTTTCAGAACGAATCATGGTTTTTTTTGTACTCATTGATACTGAAACCTGCGTTCATTTCATCGTAACGTGACATCATGTAGTATTGGAGATGTATTTAATGATATCAGAGTGGTATCGGGATCGATTCATCCTGACTTTAAATCACCACGAATGACAAACCGGTGCGTGCAGTGCTGCTCAGAACCACAAGACATAAAACATAAATAAAACTTTTTTTAATGAAAATTCACTGAATGACTAAGACACGCCTTCCTCCTCCTCTTCTTCTTCTATCTTTACCTCCTCTATCTTTTGATATTTTTTCTTTTTGGGTCTCCGAGCCTCAGAGTGCAAGGGCTGCAAAAGCACCAAAAACAAACACTCAATTACACTCAGCTTCACACCGCCGACACACACCACAGGCTCTTAAAAACGTGAAGGGGGAGAAAAAAAAAAACACAAAGCAAAAAAATAAATAAATAAATTCACTTCTTAAAACTTTCAACAGGTAAATCTGAAATGATTATGAGCAGTTATTTGTTATCTCTGAGTGTTCTGTCCGAACCCATTTCTTCTTCACCTCCTGTTTTGTCATAAGTGTATCCGCTGCTTCAAGGTTTGCTTTTTCCCCTTTATACCTCCAGTATCTCCTCGGCCGTGCCGCCGCAGCGTAGCCGGTAGCGCCCCGTCCTCCAGCTGATGGTGGGGTCCCACAGAGCCGAGAGGAAAATCTGGATGGTCATGGACTCCCGGATGAACCAGGCCACAGCATAGTCCAGCTTGGAGAAGGAGACAGGACCGCCCTGAGGAACAAGAAACAGCGAGCGTGACGCAGACAGGTCGGCCATCGACATCTTCACGCTTCGTAATGTTCTGAATGATGCGTGGTCAATAGTTTCAGTTAAAAGTTGAATCTATGAACATCTGAAGATTCAAATTCATTCAGTCAGCGTCATTAACATTAACTAACCATCAGTAAACTAGCCAAGTTAGTCTGATGGAGGTCCCAGTCGGATTATTAGGCTACGTAGGCAAGTGTGTATAAACCGCGTGTATAAACCGCGTGTATAAACGGCGTCTCGTGCGGTCAGACAGGCATTGGCGTTACCTGAACTCCTCGGAGCTGAATGTAGTCAGCGATGAACCAGGCGAGACAGTGGCACATGAAGAACACCATGATGTCCCAGCGGAACATGTGATGGGCCGACCAGCCGATGATCAGACTCGCCATGAAGCACTCGGAGATGGGCTCGATGATGGTGGCAGGGAGCATGTTAATGCGCAGCTTCGCCCATCTACAGCAACCACATGACATCATCATAATAATGGTTTAAAATTCGTCTAAAACCATCCTGTTAGTGCCACATTTCAGACTCATTAACACGGTGCTGTATCAGAGAAGGTTCAGTTGTTAATGTTTCAGCCAATCAGCAGACCAGAAATGATTGCGAGGTTGATGCGCTGGTGTGCGATGTGGCAGGTGAGCCTTCAGTTACGGCACATTTGTCTCAGAGATGTGATTTTCAGTAACATTCTAATTTGTCTGAGTTCTGAGTAAACTAGATACAACGCTGTAAAGAAGAGAGAAATCGGAACGATCTGACGCGTGCTCCTGCAACAACCGAATAAAAGCACACAGTATAACCTGAAATGTTAATCAATCAATCTGCTATATAAATAAATAAATAAATAAATAAATAAATAAATGGTGTGAAAATCGTTCTGTGGCTGTTAAACTGTAAACAAGACCAAATAAATAAATATTTATGTAACTAATAATACTGTAATAATGAGAACACAGGATTTATTTAATGACATCACACCGTTCAGGTGTAGCTCCACCTCAAAATATGCAAATTTAAAATCAGTGTAATAGATATGAAGCGAAAAGTCGTGTGATAAAAATGAACAACAGTGATGCGAGTGCTGTTAAAGAACCGGATATAAAAATAATGAAAGCTAAAATAAAATAAAAGCTGAATAATCGCGTGTGGGGAATGAAATGTTCTGAGTGTTTACTTGGTGGCGAGGACAGACGAGACACAGAAGGAGACGTGCCATACCTGATCATGCGTGACTGGAACTGGGCGATGGAATACGAGCCGGAATTCTGCATGGCTACCTGCATCGCCATGGAAAATTTCCACCCCCTGAAAGACAAAAGAGAAGGAGCTCATTTTCATGAGTGGTCAGGCATGACAGCAGAAAATTACACAATGGGAAGAGTTATAAATATTATAAACTGGTTTTAAGGAAAGAAAAAAAAAAAAAGTTGAAATTCAGGATAAAGAAATGAAACCTGTCAGCGATGGCTTTGGCCATGAAGTAATCCTCAGCGATGTACTGAGCGAAAGCGATGAGACCTCCAGCCTGGTCCAGAACATCCTTCCTCATCAGACACGACATCCCCGTCACACACTTAATCCCCGTCACGTTAGCAGAGATATAGGAGCGAGGGTGTGATGTTCCGAAATATACCTGCAGGAACACAGGACAGGCAATCACACACACACACACACACACACGGTTGTGATATTTTACAACACACAAGCTCGAGTGCACGGAGAGACAAACCCCAGAGATCATTCTCCACAATCAGTAAAAAGCTGCACACAACTCTGTAAAATCGCATCACACATCCAGAGATATGCAGTGAATCACACTTGCAGGGTGGAGTCCGGGCGTTTCCTCACATCCCTCAGTTTTCCAAAGAACAATTAAATTCTGGACGCATTTGAAACAATCAGATCTCCAGTTTTACCGTCACAAAACACTGCAGCACCAGAGAAGCAAAACCTCACAAATTAATTATTAACACGAGTCGTTATACTGAGGATATAAACCCAATCAAAGGGAGGCAACCACAGGATGTGTTTAACAAAACTCCGCCCAGATGGTCACAAGATACAGACAGAAACAGGACGCGACAGAAGACCCCAGACAGAGACCCCAGCGCCTGTTAAACTGAAGGATCAGCACGAGTCAGCGGGTCGTCACTAACATCACATTACATCATTCATTCATCCATTTCATCACTCAGAGAAAAACCTGCACGGCAGCACGCGCGTGTGTGTGTGTGTGTGTGTGTGTGTGTGTGTTTACAATAACAGCATCTTTACTGTCTCCAGAACATCCAGATTCTAACACACACTACTCGGTCATGATCTGTGTTTCTCCCCCCCCCCTCTCACACACACACGGATTAAAGCCTGGTGTTGGATTTGATCATCCTGAGTGCACCTGGAACAGTGGTGGCGTTTCACACTCGCTGCTCGTTATTACTGTGGTGGTGATGATGAAGGCTGTGAGGATCTGAGCTGCAGTGGTGGAACAGAGGAAGTGATGGTCACCGTGTGCTCGGTGATTAGCTCACTCACGCTACCAGTCAAATCCATTTAAATATTCAAATCTCAACACGGACTCGGGACACGAGCTCACCTGCTCGAGCGTTGCGGCGAATCCCGGCCGGTCTGCGACGTAGGGGAGGCCGTGAACCAGAGCCACCTTCTCCGTCATCTGATTGGCCATGTCAGTCAGCGTGTCGGGCCTGACTGCGGGAAAATCAGATACACACACCACGGACTGTTAACACGGAAAAAAGAATGCTGACTGGCGCACGCTCTGTACCGGTACTGGTGGGAGGTGTCCAGTCAGCCAGCTAATGTCTCACACACACCCCAACCATAACAACCCCAGCTAATCAGCTAGCTTACCTATCAACTATTAACGATTATTAAATGTCTGATTTCCTCTGAAAATCTCCTGTGTGTTCCACATTAAATATCTCCAGTTTGCAAAACCTCACGTTCTCCTTATATTGACTCTCTAAAATCATTCCTTTATCACCAGCACTTTGTGCTCCATGCTGCAAACTGATTAAAAATAGCTTGATATTAAAGGGCTCTACTTGGAGGACTAAGGGTTCTCGTGCTACTAAATGAGTTCCAGTGGGAGGACGAAGGGTTATTATCCTCCTTAAAGGGTTCTACTTGATCCCTTCACCATACTGACGATGAAACATTTTTTTTGTACTGTACGTAGAGCACTCGCTGTACTCATCCTTGTGAATGAGCCGTTACCACAGAAACACTGATGTATTTATATAAATTTGCAGCTGCACTACAGTCACAGATTCACGTCACTGAACTCGTGTTTAGAAGCAGAACGTGTCAGAAGCGTTACCTCGAATGCCGCTGTCGCAGATCCACACCAGGTCGTATTTTGCTCCCTCGTAACCTGGCATGAGGTTGTTTATTTTTGGATTGATGCCAACCTTCTTACCGCCTTGGGGGGGGGGAGAAAGAGCAGACAGAGGAAGAGCATGTCACGTCTCTGTTTTTTCCACTTCTCTTCTGCAGCTCGATCAGATATGGAGCTGTTCTGAGCTTCAAACAAACATTAACCACCAACACTGAACCACTTGAAAGCAGACCAGAAAAAAATAATCCATATTCATTATTAAAACACAGAGCAGCGTGGAGGCCGTGTTCTCAGAGACGCCTTCCTCCTGAACCCCAGCACGGCCTCGCTGTGCCACTGCTAACAGGCTTCAGTAACGTGTTTAACCTCAACATGGCGGTGTACAGGCACAGCGGCCATTTTAATGAGGCAGTCATGTGAGCTGAAGAGCTAAAGGACGATTAAACACCTCCCTGTGTGTGTGTGTGTGTGTGTGTGTGTGTGTGTGTGTAGTTCATTAGTAATGTACAAAAATGAGACTTCAAGAAATTTAAAGATGCTTTGACTATTTTTTAAAATAAAGTTTTAGCCATAAAGCACGCCAATCAGTTTTTTTAAGTAGAATAAACTAAAATTTAAGAAATGAACAACTTTTTTTGTCACAAAAAAAGAAGGGGAAAAAAATTAGGCTTGGGCACTGATGCGTCTCATCTGATTGTTAGATAACAGAGAGAAAAAGCGTGATTCTTTTTCCTTGTAATAATCATGTGACACTCCGTGTCCAACCAGCAACAAGCATGTGATATTCAGTAAGGGCCTCCCCTTTATCAGTTAATCCTGATTTCCAGTCATGTTTCCCTGATTAATTCATGCCACTGTGAGCACATGAACCGCTGTTCGTAATAAGGGCATGTGAGAGGAAGATAACGGGCCCCCAGACGATTTAGGTACGAAGTCACTTCCTGTTTTTAATGCGCGAGAATCAATTTCCTCGGAGTTTCAGAGGCGCAGCTCGGAGATCTTCTAAACGATCTGGATTGGTCCCTGAAGGCCCCACAGGAGGAATCATTTCATGAGGGAGATGCAGCGAGGACGTGAGGGGACTCAACTGGTTCCTCGACGCGAATGACATTCACATGCTGATTAACACGCTGACCTGCGCTCTGAAAGTGCTTACCTATAAACAAGCGGGCGTCGACGCTCGGGTATTTCCCCAGCAGCTTTTTACACACGTCGATGGCCGGATCATCGTGGTCTTGCACACAGAGCAGAATTTCATACTAAGGAGGAAAAAACACAGACAGAAGCACACACGTCATCCATCATCTCCATTTATTCATTGTGTATTTTGAAGCGAGGGTTATTTTATTTTATTTGTTTATTTTTAAATCAGTTGCTGTCTGACTGTCCTGTGAGTTGTCGGACTTAGGAGGTCGTCTGTGTCTATCGAGAGCACACTTCATTTACCGCCGACATGCAGCTTTCCAGGCAAACCACCATCCATCTATCTCTCACACACACCCTCGCTCACTCACACACGCGCGCACGCCCTCGCTCACACCCTCGCGGTCACAAACATGTGCGCGCTCTCTCACTCACACACACCCACTCTCACTCGCTCACAGCCACTCTCACGCACCCTCGCTCTCACCCACCCACTCTCACTCGCGCACGCCCTCGCACTCTCTCTCACAAACACGCACGCGCACCCTCGCACACAGCCACTCTCACTCACGTGTGCCCTCGCTCACACACACACACACACACACACCCTTGCTCACGCATGCCCTCGAGCTCTCGCACACACACATGCGTGCACGCACACGGGCCTTCGCTCTCTCACACACACACACACACGCAGGCCCTCGCTCACACGCACGGGCATGTTCTTGCTCACACACACACTCGCACACACACACACTCGCTCACACACGCGTGCCCTCACTCACACACATGCACACGCTCTCGCACATGCACCCTTGCACGCGCACGCACGCTCTCACAAACACGCACACCCTCGCTCACACGCATGCACTCGCACTCCCTCTCTCACACACGCGCGCGCGCTTCTCTCACTGTTGGTTCTGTTTAAACGCTCGGTGATTCAGCAGTAAATCCAACTTTCACTTCTGGTAAACTGAGCGACGAGTCGTTCAGGGAACAAATCGAGCCTGAGTCGGATCTTTTAGACAAATTTTAAACTGAAAAAGCAAACTGTGGGCGGCACGGTGGTGTAGTGGTTAGCGCGGTCGCCTCACAGCAAGAAGGTCCCTCAGGCAGATGGTACAGATCAATACACACAAGCACAAATAGACTCTCAGTTTTTATCCAACTGCAATAATAACCCTCAGTGCTGCTAAATAATGTGCAATACAAAACCTGACTGAAACAGACCGATGTAATGACAAAGTAAGCATGTGAGCAGATGTATGCTCATATGGTTACTGTCTGTCCGTACTGTCTTTTTTTTTTTTGATGACTGGGTGTGTGAGCGGCACAGTGGTGTAGTGGTTAGCGCTGTTGCCTCACAGCAAGAAGGTCCGGGTTCGAGCCCCGTGGCCGGCGAGGGCCTTTCTGTGTGGAGTTTGCATGTTCTCCCCGTGTCCGCGTGGGTTTCCTCCGGGTGCTCCGGTTTCCCCCACAGTCCAAAGACATGCAGGTTAGGTTAACTGGTGACTCTAAATTGAGCGTAGGTGTGAATGGTTGTCTGTGTCTGTGTGTCAGCCCTGTGATGACCTGGCGACTTGTCCAGGGTGAACCCCGCCTTTCGCCCGTAGTCAGCTGGGATAGGATCCAGCTCGCCTGCGACCCTGTAGAAGGATAAAGCAGCTACAGATAATGAGATGAGACTGGGTGTGTTCGTAATGACAGGAAGTATGCATGTGTGTAGATGTATGTTCATATGACAACTATATGTCTGTACTGTCTTTTTTTGCAATGACTGTGTGTGTGTGTGTGTGTGTGTGTGTGTTCATGTATGCTGCTATTACGGTTACATGTTTTCTATGTATTCTTTTTAACTTAAATTATATTTTAGGAGACTCAATGAATGAGGCACTGCCTGGAGAGCACTTTAAATTTCATTGTACTTGTGACAAAGACCTATTCATGGATTAAAGTAAAAAAAAAAAAAAAAAAATCATCTGACTGAAAAAAAAAAGCTCCATGTCGTTGGCCCCTACCACGTCAGTGATGCGTCAAATTTTAAACACCGTGTTGTCCATTATCCCCTCGGCCCCTACTTATAGTACATTTACATAATTTTAACAATGACTAAAGCTAAGGCAAGACTTGACCATTGTCATTACTGGCTATAAATGATGAAACATCAAGTTTTCAGCGCAAAGTACAAATTTATTTCAACAATACTTTAGTAATGCACAACAGTGGTTCAGAGAAAAGTGCAAGTGCAGTCGAACTTGAACCATGCTTTCAAAAGAGTGGAACAGAAAGAAAAATAAAATCTGTTGAAATAAAGCCAGGAAACAAGAAAAGTAAAGTGAAAGTTCACTTTTTCTGCTTCTTCGCAGTGAAGCCAAAGGCATCTAGTTTGGCAACACCTGATGCCTGTTTTTGTTTCTTTTTCCTTGGCACAGCAGCAGGAGCTTGCCATTATCGCCCATTTCATTTCGCCAAGCCCATCTCCACTTATTCTTTACTGTTTTGTCGATGTCTGACACATCTGTGCCTTCATTTAAAAGAAGCGCGTCCATGCTGGCAAAACCGAAAGGAATTTGACGCGCTCCAGTGATGGAAATCGAAGGGCCTATGTCAGGTGGCCTATACGCAGTACTCGAGTTGAGGGGGGATGTGGGGGGGGCATCCCCCTTCTGAAATAAAAATCTCAAATCATCCCCCTTATAAAACGGCCATCCCCCCATCACATCCCTCGGGCCATTTTACCAATTAATGTGGAAATTAGCCTACTATTATTTTAACAAATATTACTATCATTTCAACATTAGAGGCTTTGCGCAGTGATAGCCTACATGTAGCCGGATTAAAAAGACGCATATTTATTTATTCAGTTGCACCTCTCATTCACACCTACAGTACCAGTCAAAAGTTTGGAAACACCTCTAATTCAGTGGTTTTTCATTATTTTAAAATTTTCTGAATTGTAGATTAATACTAAAGTCATCGACATTATGAAGAAATATATATATGGAATTATTTGGCAAACAAACAAACAAAAACAAACGTGTTAATCAAACCAGAATATGTTTTATATTTTAGATTCTTCAAAGTAGGCACCTTCTGCTTAGATGACAGCTTTGCACATCTTGGCATTTTCTCAGTCAGCTTTACGAGGTAGTCACCTGGAATGGCTTTCAGTTTACAGCTGTGCCTTGTCAAGAGTTAATTTCTTGAATTTCGTGACCTCTTAATGTGTTTGAGACCATCAGTTGTGTTGTGAAGAGGTAGAGTTGGTATACAGTGAATGGCCCTATTTGAGTACTGCTCTAATCCATATTATGCCAAGAATTACTCAACTAAGTAAAGAAAAATGACAGTCCATCATTACTTTAAGAAAGGAAGGTCAGTCAGTCCGAAAAGGTTTGGGATGAGTTGGACCGCAGAGTGAAAGCAAAGCAGCCGACGAGTGCTCAGCACCTCTGGGAACTCCTTCAAGACTGTTGGGAAACCATTTCGAGTGATGACCTCATGAAGCTGATTGAGAGAATGTCAAGAGTGTGCAAAGCTGTAATCAAAAGCAAAAGGTGCCGACTTTAAGAATCTAAAATATTTTGGTTTGATTAACATTTTAAAAGTTTACTAAATGATTCCTTCCTTTGACTGGTACTGTATACGGAGGTTTCAGTCACTGAAAACAGCTACTTTCGCAAACTCGGGGCAGAGTGGAGATTTCTGAAAACTCCATCTTCAGACACGCGTGTAAATCGGGAAAACGAAGCAACAGTGGGCGAGAGGGCACGCGCGAATATAATGAGTCAGAGGTGTGAATCTTTCACCAAATGCCAATTGTCCCGGTTCTTCATGAAATCGCACGCGCACGCACAAATTCATCAGGTTAACTTTCAAATAACTGTTCTTGTGCACTTGCGACACCGGAGCCACTTTCCTGAATTTTGAGCTTTGGAGTATTGGCTTCCACTGTTTTCTGACCTTTTGTGCTTAGTGAATGAGACACTTCATTACACTCCACTGACCGACTTCCAATTCCAGACTTTTTTGAAAATGTAAAATATAGGCCTACGAGATGGTTTTTTGGGACTTAATTCGCGTTGGTCCTTCACTATTAATTTTTGAGACTGACGAGACACTAAATACTGTGGAATTATTTTCTCCTTACTATGAAGCTTGGCATCTTAAACAAGTGTCGGGAAATCTTGCAGCCCGACTCTGCAGCCTCCAATGTTTAAGCGAACTGCTGAAACCATAATGTTTAAAGATTAAATCGTAGGCTAATCAAACCAAAGAAAAACACAGCCTTTCCAGAACATTGTCTGCCGAAGCCTGTTTAACCTACAAAAGGCTTCATAGCAAAGGTCTTGCTGCAGCTTCAACAGGGCTGTTTAGATTTTTTTACCTGATCACCTTTCAATAGGCAAATATCATTATTATTACTACTACAATAGGCCTAGTATTAGTAGTAGGCAAATAGTCGCCTAGTAGTAGGACAGCCAGATTGTTTCATCAGTGGAGCCGCCGTTAAAAGGAAACTGATGCGGAGCGCCGCGGCTCGCCTCAGGGTGAATCGCGTCCCGAGGCGCGGGGCTGGCCCACCCTGGCAGCGCTGGTTCGTTGGGGAGAGGGCAGAGGTCACTGGCTGCCAAGTTTGGAGAGGCTGGGACCTCCTCTGCCCGAGCTACGAGTGTGCAAAGCCGGGCTGGAGCCGACGATAGAAACGAAACTCAGGCAGAGCACCGCAGCTCGCTGCCTACACCGAGCCTCCCCGGGACTAGACAGTAGCGGAGGCTGTATTTATTTATTTATGCCTATCTAGCGCAACAACTTATTCCTTTACATATACTCAAACATAGCACAAGAAAGGGTTCAACAACAGCAGCTTGGTGAAGTTCTAAATCACATCGGTGTCAGACCTATGGGCCTACCCCCCACCCTTTTTTTTTCTTCCTCAGATCTGCATCACTCTCATTATTGACCTTTAGCGCTCCCAGTTGACGGAAATCTGTCGTAGCGACGGAAAACTTTAATCCATGCCTATTCTATTCCTATTCTGGAAGGGGGAAAAAAGTGCTCTGAGAGCACAATATCCCCCGCTGGCAACGATACCATAACTCTGGGAAAATACGACTGAATTGAACGAAATTGCAATATACGTATTACTGACATATAACAAAGAATCCTGCCAAGTTTCGTGAAATTCCTCCAAAAATCGTGAGAGGAGTTGATTTCAGAAGGCGAGTACCCTTCCCTGGGACGGACGGACGGACAGATGACCACCACCACGACCTAATCCCCCTTTAGGCTTTTTGGCCAGTGGGGGATAAAATTTAACACACAAGAGCAACAAAATTGTTTTTATATTCATGAATCTGTTGTATTGTTCCATTCTACAGAATCTCTCGCTCACACACACACACACACACACACACACACACACACACACACACACACACACGTTCTTTTGTAGGTTTTTGAATTCAATTTAAAAACAGACTCAAACATCATTAATCCAGAGAGTTATTTTCATAGACTTTTAAATTCAACTTTTTTGTGGCAGATTTTACTTGCAGATTAAAAGAAAACCCATTTTTAAAATACAGTTATGAAGATAGATGATGATATAAACTAACGATTCATGAGAATAATTGAAAATAAGCAGCTCACACAACTAAGATATCCATCTCCGAAAGCCAGTTTCTATGCAGAATGGACGATTTCATGGAAGCCGCCATTGAAAATATTTTAACCAAATCAGAAAAATCCCCCCGATCGTTTCCGGCAGTGCTCTGACGTCATTTGGGCGCAAGACACGGAAGCTCTGCATAGCGAGTAAGACTTGAAGCTGCCCCTAGCTGGAGATTAAGTTTATATAAAATTTTTTTTTAAAATTCTATTTCTCTAACAGAAACGTGTAGGGGGAAAGATAATACTGATGTCGCTGATAAACAGTGAGGGAAGAGAGAACAGCTGATCTACTCCTATGTGACTGAATGCAGGGAGGTAACTTTTCATATTTCTATCCCCGGTACGAGTCGCGCTGCCGTGACGCCTCATTCTGCGGACTGTAACCTCGCGAGACAACCTACAAACAGATCTGCACACAATCTGACTGACCGAAATCTGTTGAAGAGGCAAGTGCGCGAGTTTTTCCACGTTCCCGGCAGCATAAGCACTCGTTAGCACGCTTAGCATGCTCTCGACTCATTCATGAAAAACTTCCTCATCAAGGCGTCCCCAGGCTCGCCTACCGTAATTACCGTAGTAGACAGTCCAACCCCCGCGGCAACACAGAAAGAGGGGAAACAAACACTGCTTTACGCAGCTCGTGTGCTCGGAACATTTTGAAGAAAATTGTTTCACTCGAACAACTCTGATGCCCCGGCATTAGGAATACCGTACACGCCAGCGCCGAGTCCAGATGCGGTTCCCACCATCTTCAGCCAAAAAGCGGACAAGACAAACGAGACAGCACGGTCAGTAGTCCGCAAAAGAGAAGTTCAAAGGGTAAGAAAACACTTTTTATGGCTTCCCTAAGTTTTTATTAAGCGTGATTGTTATTTTGAGTTCCTTTGGGCATAAACGTAATAACAGCTGATGAAGCGAAGCAGCTTGATGTTTGTTGGGTGTCTTGCTTTGATTCAGTGTTTGTCAGAAACGCCTCGGTAATGACGAACTAAACAACTCTATAAATATTGTTCACTTGTGTGTAACTAATTGATACGGTAATGCTTGTTTATCTTGATCATCATCGCTATTCGTGTCGTTGTCCAAAATACTCGAGGAAATCAGTGAAGTGTCGCTGGCGCTGTGGTCCATTTTGTCGAATACGGCCGTGTATCATAAGTGACGTCACACTTTACGGAAACCATTCGGAGTTCTTTTAGGTTTACAGGAATGTGTTTGTGGAATAGCCGACCTCCATCACTGCAACCGAGTCAAACACGTGAGAATTTTAAGAAACAGGTGAAACGGTTTTTATGGAGTAAATTCCAAACCCAGTTTTATGATGTCTATAACTAATTTTTAATCATTTTGGTGCCGTTTCTGTAATCTAGTTGCACTCTGTGATGATTACAGTTAGCATATTTTTTGTTGATGACTTTCATCATTGTTTATACAATTTTGTCAATTTATTATTGTCTCTTATATTCTGTTTCCTGCGGTTATCAAGAGGACCACATTGGAAATAAGTGTGTTTTATACTTTGTGTTGTCCTCTGTGCTATTTATACTGTATCTTTTACATGTATGAATTTTACCAAATAAATCCAGACCGTACCAGCAGCTCGGGGCTTTCTGGCAATAATTCCACCTTTTTCCGTACAAGTGCATTTTCCTGTAATGTTCACGTGAATCCTGTAGAGTAAAGCAGTGTGCGTTTCCCCTCTTTCTGTGTTGCCGCGGGGGTTGGACTGTCTACTACGGTAATTACGGTAGGCGAGCCTGGGGACGTCTTGAAGTTTTTCATGAATGAGTCGAGAGCATGCTAAGCGTGCTAATGAGTAGAATAACACACAGTTTCAGCCTCGTTTTTCAGGTAAAGAGTTCAGGTTTGTCCATAAGTCAGGGCTGCAGCTCATTAATACACTTTCAGATGTTTAGTGAAAAAAAACCCCGACATCGTCACCTTAGTAGCCCTTTGGCTTTGCCCCTTCAGTACTGAAGAGCGACACTCAGCCTTGCGCCCAAATGACGTCACGCATCGCCCTTCCAACAGGCAACATGGCAGCGTCCTGGTGGCATTAGAGCAGCGATACAAAAACACTCACAACTTTCTTATAAATGGTCAAACATGCCTGAAACCTTTCTTACGGCCTCTCAATATTACAAGCTACCGACCCGTGCATGGATTTACTTTGCATTTTCTATGCCCAACACCGCGTACTTCCTGCTGTGTGTTAACAGTTTGGGGAAGGATCACATGAGTGAGATGGTCATTTAAAAGGTCTTATGGAAGGAGTCTCCAGTGTCAGCACTCTAACAGTCAGAGATAAAACTGGAACTGAGTATTCCAACAGAGGAGTTTACGCTTATTTATAGTTCCTCACTTTCAGTGGGGTTTTTGTCGTATTAATTTCCAGAGAGAGGAGGAGGCTGGTGAGGGAGCGACCGTTTAAAAAATGCTGACTGTTTTTAATTTTAAACAAGGTAAACAAAACACAAGTCAAACACAGAAAGTAGTTAAATGGCACGTGTGCACACACACGATAAGAGTCCATTAAAGTGTATTTGCACAGGAAGAACATCAAGACCGCGAGTGAGAAAGCACACATGGGTTTCACCCTCAGTAAAGTATAGAAACAACAGACCATAATAATCACCAACACCAGCACAGAGACACTCAGTGTCAGTCAGGGACGGATCACACATACTACTGGTTGTATCACCACCACCATAATACACTCGGAGATCAGAGTTTGGTTTTTTAAAATTACAAACTACCTGGATGCAAAACTTTCTTTTGTAATCATTATAAATAATAAATTATTCATTGTAATAATTATTTAATAAGTAGAAGGATATAATTATGCATTTTTAATACTACTAATAATATTTATTCATTTTAGATTCTAATTAGCCAGGGGTTTGGGGTTTTTTGGTATTTATTGGCTTTACTTTTACACCATTTTATTTATTGCATTTTTGTGCATTTTTACACTTCTGTAGAATAATGTTCTACCACTTCTTATTTAAGACAACTTGACATTTTTGTCTAACCTTTTTTAAAATATAAATATTTAACTATTTATGATGCATTCACTCATTTTCAGTTATTCCATTTATTAATGAGATTAAATAAAATGCTCAAACTCAGTGTTTAATTATTAATGCAGTGTTCAGTAGTAAACCTGCTGCTTATATTTTGTGTGAGAAATGTTTTTGAGAATCAGGATGATATGATGTTTGAAAACTCAACACAGAGCTGTTAAGCCAAACAGTAAGAAAGAATTAAAAAAAAAATATGAGGTATGGCTGCAGTCTGGAATATTTTTTTTTCCCCCAAACAGATTTCAACCTCTTTTCTGAAAAACTTTTAAAAGATTAGATAAAACTTTATTGATCCCTTTGGGAGGGTTCCCTCAGGGAAATTAAGATTCCAGCAGCATCATTACAGATAAAAAGAGAAAAGAAAGAGAGAAAACTTCTAAATAAATTAAAATTAAAGTATTTACATATACAAATATAAAAAGAATAAGATATGGGGAAGAGAGGAGGGGGGGGGGAAAGAGGAAGGGGGGGGCAGGAGAGATATTGCACTTTATATTGCACATTGTCCGGTATTGCTTATTGTCAGGCTAGGCTACTGCTCCTTCCCGTCCTCTGTCCTCCTGTTCCCCCTCCTCCCCCCCAGAGAGGAGTTGTACAGTCTGATGGCGTGAAGGACAAAGGAGTTTTTGAGTCTGTTCGTCCTGCACTTGGGAAGCAGCATTCTCCATAGACTTCTTCTCTGCCACCGTCACCAGAGAGTCCAGCTTCATGCCGACCACAGAGCCGGCCCGCCTGATCAGTTTGTCCAGCCTGGATGTGTCCTTCTTGGATGTGCTGCCCCCCCAGCACACCACGGTGTAAAACAGGACACTGGCGACCACAGACTAATAGAACATCCACAGGAGTTTCCTGCAGATGTTAAAGGACCGCAGCCTCCTAAGGAAGTACAGCCTGCTCTGTCCCTTCCTGTATAAGTGATTGGTGTTGCAAGTCCAGTCCAGCTTGCTGTCCAGCCACAGCCTGAGGTACTTGTAGGAATCCACAGCCTCCACCTCGACTCCTTCGATCAGAACTGGTCGTGACCTTGGTCTGGACCTCCCAAAGTCAATGATCAGCTCCTTGGTCTTTGAGGTGTTGAGCTGCAGATGGTTCCTGTTGCACCACACAGCAAAGTCCCTCACCAGGCTCCTATACTCCTCCTCTCTGTCGTCACTGATACACCCAACAATGGCTGTGTCATCGGCAAACTTCTGAATGTAACACAGCTCCAAGTTGTAGCAGAAGTCCGCGGTGTACAGGGTGAAGAGAAGAGGGGCCAGCACCATGCCCTGGGGTGCTCCGGTGCTGCTAATCACAGTGTCAGACGTGATGTCCTTCAGCCTGACGTACTGCGGCCTGTCAGTGAGGTAGCTGGAGATCCAGGTGACCAGGCAGGGGTCCACTCACATCCTGTTCAGTTTGTCCTGAAGCAATAGGGGCTGGATGATGTTGAAGGCACTCAAGAAGTCCAAGAAGAGGATCCTCACTGTGCCATTTCCCTTATCCAGATGCGAGTGGGCTCAGTGTAGCAGGTAGAGGATGGCGTCTTCCACACTGACACCTGCCCGGTACGCAGACAGTCCTGGGCATGTTGTACTTGGGGTCTGAGGAGGCTGAGGAAAAGCCGCTCCAATGTCATCATCAGATGTGAAGTGAGTGCCACCGGTCGGAAGTCGTTCAGCTCGCTGGGCCGATTCTTTTTGGGAACTGGAAGGATGCATGATGTCTTTCAGAGGGTTGGCACTCTCCCCAGCTGCAGGCTAAGGTTGAAGATGCGTTGGGGTGGTTCACCCAGTTCAGCAGCACAGGTCTTCAGTAGTCCACCTTGTCCGGGCCTGCTGCTTTCCTGGGGTGAAGCTTCCTCAGTTGACCTCTGACCTGGTCTGCAGTAATGCATGGAGGAGTCTGTGTTGAGGTGGGGGAGGAGGGGGCTGCTGTGATGACTGGGGGGAGGTGTGTTGAGGGAAGGAGAGATGGCTG
The DNA here is from genome assembly GCF_027579695.1 of Neoarius graeffei. Classification (NCBI taxonomy): domain Eukaryota; kingdom Metazoa; phylum Chordata; class Actinopteri; order Siluriformes; family Ariidae; genus Neoarius; species Neoarius graeffei. The sequence continues at coordinate 58,032,598 of NC_083593.1, forward strand.
CAGTGAGGGAGAGGGTGGGGGGGGGACATGGGCTGGTTGAACCAATTGAAAAAAAGTCACTCAACTCATTCGCCCTCTCCACTGTCCCCTCAACAACTCTGGTCTTTGTTTTGTGGCCTGTGATGGTTTTCACACCTTCCCAGACCTCCTTCATGCTTTTCTCCTTCAGCTTCTGCTCCACCTTTCTCCTGTAGAGGATGTGCAGTCACGTGACCTGCACGTGTGCACTCCGCCACATTGGACGGCATCAGGATAGTTTACCTTGTGCGAGCGTAATGGATCCAGGCAGTAATCCCCCAAAAAATTCGGAAAATACCCCATCTACATCGCACGATTACTTGTCTAAGTTTGTTCAGCATCTTGAAGGTGACGTGAGGCAGCGTTAGGTGGAAAAGTGTTCCAGGTTGGGGATTGCAGATCCGTACAACTTGCCGCAATCCTTGTTCAGGGAAATTCGGAGCTGCGGTACTGGCGATTTGCCCGATCTGGCCTACCACGACATTTACAATTTTCTCGTTAATCGTGATACACTGACAAAGCCCTCAAAGCTTACAAGAGCCTGGAAGCTTATAAATATTTTGTTGCGGGATGGATCTCTCAACTATACCTCTGGAAGGTCCCGAAGAAGAATGTCTACTTGATAACCTCACGGGTAAGTGGCATTAAGACGTTTATCATAAAGAGACTATGCAGGACGTTTTATCTTAAGAATGTTCGTAATCTAAACTCAGTTCCAGATAATGACAGGGTTGTAAATATGTATGTTTTTGTCTGAAAAACAGTAAATCAGAACGCCGCGCACGCCTGCGCGGAAGCTGCGCAAATGTGCACAGCTTTCTAACCAACATGCCTTCTTCTCATACTAATACTTCCTGTTTCATGGATTGTAACAGCATTTGCTCATTTAGTAATTTTAATACAGAATTTACTGATGAAATTATTCAGACACTCCAACGCCCCCCCCCCCCAAAAAAAAAAAATCGGATCTGCAGGATTCAGCCGTGAAAAAGGCGGCATCCACCGTTTGCATCCCTGTTTAAACTCATAGGTTAACCGACTTTAACCGGCTAATGAGGCTCGGTGGTCGGTCAAGATTTTTTTTTAGTTTTCGCATCCCTACTATGGATTGGCCTTTCAAAGGCATATATGAGCCAAAAAGATAAAACATTGTCATAGACTAGGCCAGGGTAGTAGGGCTCGGCATAGCCATTTTAAACGTTCGAGACTGTCTAGTTTCTAAGTATGCAGCTATCATTCAATCTGAAAATCAACTTAACAGATGTACTAGGAGTATTGAATTAGAAGATTACACCTACCTGATATGAAGTGTTCACTACAAATTCGGCTGGTAGAACTGGGGTACCAGTTTTCTCTTCGCACAGCGGACACCCATTTTGCGCGTCTCTCCTCATCTGCGGGGAATCTATAAAATGACAGGCCCTCCTTTTGGCCCTGTCTATTGGTACAACCAAATGCTGAACAAGATATAACCAGTCTCGAAAGATCTACTCCCACACACTTGATAATTAGAACGGGTTCGTCTAAGTTCTATGTGCGACCTTGCCGTCCAAAATGGCGGATAAACAAGTATCACGTGACCTCGTGACATCACGTGCATGCTCTCTGTAGCTGTCCTTAGCTTCCCTCACGCAGCGTTTCACCTCCTGCTGTGCTGCTTTCATTGCCTCCCTATCCCTGCTCCTGAAGGTGGCCTTCTTCCTGTTGAGGACAGCTTTGACTTCCTGTGTTACCCATTAGGGTAACACCGTACAGTCTTAGCGGGGGAGACCACATCTGCACAGAAGTTAAGGTAATCTGTCAGACAGCATGTCAGCCCCTCTATGTCCTCACAGTTGCCCCTTTTCCACCAAAGCAGTTCCAGGGCTGGTTCGGGGCCAGTGCTTAGTTTGGAACCGGGTTTTCTGTTTCCACTGACAGAGAACTGGCTCTGGGGCCAGAAAAACCAGTTCCAGGCTAGCACCAACTCTCTGCTGGGCCAGAGGAAAGAACCGCTTACGTCAGCGGGGATGGAGTTGTTAAGACCAACAACAATAGCAAGACCGCGAAAGGTCGCCATTTTTAAGCGCTGAGAAGCAGCAGCTGTACAAACGCGAAGTCATCCATTATTATTGTTGTTGCTGCTGCTGCTTCTTCCGTGTTGTTTTTGCTTTGATATTCACGCCAAGGTTTATACAAACATAGCGACGTAACTGACATATACAGCGACGTAACTGACGTGGCTTCCCTTAGCACCGCGAGCTATGGAAAAGCAAACTGGTTCTCAGCTGGCTTGCAAGTTGAACGAGTTGTGAACCAGCAGCAGCACTGACCCCGAACCAGCCCTGGAACTGATTTGGTGGAAAAGGGGTAAGTGTGGGCTAAGCAGCACATCCCAGTCCATGATATCATAGCAGTCTCTGAGGGCATCTTCATTTCAGGGGACCACCTCCTGATGGAGCTAGTTGTTGCAGGCTGCCTTTGAACCGGGGGGGGTACTTTGGCTGTAGAAGAACCAGGTTGTGGTCAGACTTCCCTAGTGGGGGGAGGGGTGTGACTCTGCATGCATCCCTCACATTAGCATACAGCAAGTCAATTGTCCTGTTGTTCTTTGTTGGGCAATCCACAGCCTGGTAAAAAGCAGCCAAAGTAGAGTCCAGAGTAGCGTGATTAAAGTCCCCAGAAATGATAATAAATGCCTCAGGGTGCTGTGTCTGCAGCCTTGCTGTGACAGAGTGAATCCTCTCACATGCAGTGGCTGCGGCTGCCCTCGGAGGGATGTAAACATAGATGGTGATCACGTGACTGAACTCCCTCGGCAGATAATATGGCCGCAGGCTAACGGCTAGCAGCTCCAAGTCCGGGCAACATAAAACTGTCTTTACGGAGATATGTCCCGGGTTACACCAGCGGTTGTTAACATAAATGATGAGTCCCCCACCTTTGCTTTTCCCGCATGTGTTAGTGTCTCTGTCGGCTCTCACAGCAGTGAATCCCTGCAGGTCCACGTTAGCATCCGGTATGAGGTGTGTTAGCCATGTCTCCGTAAAGATAAATAAGCTGCTCTCCCGGTAAATCCACTGGTTGTTCAGAGCGGAAAGCTCGTCAACTTTATTCAGCAGTGAGTTCACATTCCCCATGAGAACGGAGGGAATGGATGGTTTGTAGCGCCGCCGGTTGTCCGCTAGCCTAGCCTTTAGCTTAGCTCCAGCCTTGCAGCCCCTGGGTTTCCTCCTCAGCTTGGCCGGGATGGGGTGTCGTATCCCGGCTCGTCCCATTGTTTTCAGGGCCAGCAGCTCCTCTCTCGAATAAGTGAGAAAACTGGCTCCTGGTTGCGTGTTAAAGTTAAAAATATCCATGTTATATAGTAAAACACACCGTCTTCGTAAGAAGAGCAAAAAAGTAAAACAAGGTGGAAAAAAAAAGGTTTAAAGAGCTAAAAACTACAGAGCTACTGGAGAGGCAGCCGTCTCACACAGCGCCCATAAAGAAAAAGTTGTAAAGTTTTAATGTGTGGTGTCAAACCCTCACACACACACACAAAATGAGTTTGGTGATGAAAAGAAACCCTGACAGGTTAAAGGAATCCAGTGTGACCCCGTTATGAGATGTGGAGCTGCTCGTCAACACACTTCGTCTCACTGTGGGTTTTATGTAAAATACTGTGATGTAAAAGAGGCGGCTGGGAAATGCAGATTCCCAAAAAACACTTCCTCACCTTGTGGTGATTTTATACCCTTAATGTAACCACACACACCTTGATATCATCATATAAACAATAATTTGATTTGTGATTGTATTTTTGATTCATATAAAACCCACACACGCGCACACTGATTTCTTTTTATGCTGATTATATATGAATTCAAAGCAGAGTATGTTGATTTTCAGTAAAGAATAAATGAAGGCGATTCTATTAAAAGTAAATTGATTTATGAATTATCATAATTACAGTAAAATACAGTAAATACATTGAGATTTATACTGAAAAGTTGTTTTCTGTTAAATCACAGACCTGTTAAAAAGTGTATTCCTCTGACTCCAGCACCTGCAGCGTTATCGTGTGATGTAATGAGTTCGCCAAGACCATGCTGAATTAAACAGTTGTTCGTTCTGGAGTGTTTTGCATGCTGACGTAATACACTTTATCGAGTTATTCTGAACTGGGTACTGTTACAAACTGTGGTGTGCATTTTCTTTTTTAATCCTATGGTGTAGCAGACTGGCCAAGGCCACGAGTGTGGTGTTCGTTCGCACCTGGGCCTGTATTAACCTTAAACCTGATTCGACCCCAGTCATTCTGAATCATGAACGCTGTGGTGTTCATGACGTACCACTTCTTATCGTGTGTTTTGATTCTTCCTGAATTGACCATTCATACTGAAAAATTTGGCTCAGTAGATACGAAAATATGAGAAGTGTGAGATGTGCTGCCCAATAGAGAATGTTGAAGTGGTATGACATGACATGTTAACCAATGAAATTATTTGCATAGACTGGTTTCTGAGAAAGTTTAAAATGAGAAATTTTGAGTTGATTCGCTCTGCAGACTGAACACGACTTTTATTATTTGATTTAATAAAAGTCTAAACCTTTCCGCAACCTCTCGGACTTTGAATAATTTTTTGCTGGGAGAGTTTGAGAGTTTCCACAACCATCTCAACTTCAGTAAAAATGCAGAGTCGTGCAAAAACCTTTCCCAACTCATCACTGGGAAAATGCACATTTTAAAAAAATTCCCCAAGCTCTTCCCCTGGAAACTGCTCAAGCTCATCTTCCTGGAGTAGGACTTTCTAAATTTTCACATTTCATTCAGTAATTTCAGATCGAGACTCAAGGGATTTCGGATCTGCCCTGTCCGACGCTTGGATGGTTCATGACTCCTGATTGGCTGACGAGAGATTTAAAGCCTTACACACAAAACCAAGTGTAAATATTCAGATTTATTAACATCCTGTATATAAATGTTATTTTTGTCCTCATCACAAGCACACACCATCACCCGGGACAGGAAAAGGTTAAAGTGAGTCATTATTAAAGTGCTGAGAGGACACGGGGCTGAGTCGCCACCGTTACATCAACTACTGATGTTCTGAAAACACATGAAAGCTACGAGTCAGCTCTCACACAGCAACACTGGTTTGGACACACACACACACACACACAGCTCTGCCTCGTCCAGCAGATATGATCAGCAGGAGGACGAGGGTGAGATTCAATACGAGAGGAAACCCGAATGAAGACCTCATACAGCGAGTGTGTCATATTTAGTGCAGACACTCAGACAGTGACATGATGAAGCAGCGAAAGTCATGTGTTCGCCCCGAGACAGGAAGTGAACCAGCTGAGACTCAAATGTACATCAGAATAGGGCTGAACAATTTTAAGAAAAAACTGAATTGCGATTTTTCTGGCAGATATTGCGATTTCGATTTCAACCACGATTTATTTTCTTTAAATCAAGTTTCAGTGCAAATTAATTAATACAATGAATTCCATAAAGCTAATGCAAGAATGAAAACTGAGGTCAACAGATTTCAAATGTAGGCCTGTTTATTAACATTGAGTGCCTGAGGAACAAGTTATAATAACTTAAAATAATAAGAGAGCCATCTTTCTTAAGTAAACTTTTGCTTCTTTTACTTTTCCCATCTACAACATATCAGACATAAAAAAAAAAAAAGGTTGATCAATGGCTCAGCAGCATCAAAATATTGCACTTTTGTAAAAGAATGTACATAAGCATTATAAATTATAACTAGAGCCAACAATTCCCCTGGGGGAAATAAGAGTGATGCAGTGGCTGTAGCAGTCGCTATTGCAGGCCCCTCCCTCCTGTGTGTGAGAGAGCGAGCAGCCCCTCCCCCACCTGCGCGCTCAGACAGAGAAAGCGCAGTTTCTCCTCCCAGCGCTCCCTCCAAACAACGGGGATTTACACCAAAACAGAAGGAGATATTCACAAAATTCTTTCACACTGAGTGCCACAAGGCTTTCCTGAACGTAATTTTTTTGTCTGTAGTGTAAAAAATGAGGACAATTTATTGACGAAACAAAACATGGGTCAGTTTAGGAGCACTGAGAAAAAACGCGGCTTTGATGATCCCAAAATTGTGTTGTCTGAGATCGCGATTTTCGGTCGAAAACGATAGATCGTTCAGCCCTACATCAGAAGTTTATTTTTTTACAGAGAGAAGTGAAGCGACTGCAGAGGGAACTGAGAGACGACTGTGCAGCTCTTTTCCCACAGAGGCTGAAACTTCATCAGTGTTTGTGGTTTCTGAACCGGAGACACTCGCTGTGCTGCTACAAGCAATCACTAAACGCAGCCGGGATCACGGCTCACAAAACCACCACCCTCTGGATCAATCCGTCACCAGCATGAGTCCGACCATCCATCCATTCAATCATCTAGCCATCTTCCTACTCATTCCATCCATCTACCCACCCGTCCATATATCCATTCAATTATCCATCCGACTTTCTACCCATCCATCTCAAACATCCACCTCCTCCTCATCAAACCATGTATCCATCTAAATCTATCCAACGATCCCTCTACCTACCCATCCATCAGGGCATATAATAATCCATCCATCTACTAACACATCCATCCAATCCTCCTCCTATCTATCCATTTATCCATCTGCCAACCCATCTATGACAAACCAGTGTGTGGTCTAAATGATTGGTTTTATGCACGTACATAGTGAAATACTTGGAAACCAAGTAACATGAGATGGTCAAGGGACACGCCCACTGGTGACCAACTAGTATGTGCTTGAACACAGAAGTCAAGAGGAGACGACTTGTGGTGCGGATGGGACCGTTAGCGCCAAAACTTTGGTACAGCATCAGCTTGACCTGATGAACTGCAGCTTCTGTAATTAGTGACACATCTGGAGGAGTGTGTTTGAGTTTAAAACAGAGATGACGTGGTGTTGATCCTCACACCCTGGACTGCGGAACCTGAAAACACCGCGATCTCTTGGCTTCGCCCGTCTGGACCCGTCACCCGTCTGGATGAGTCACGCTTTAGAGTGATGCATCTGTGCACCTCAGAGCTAATACAACAAAAGCATTTGCAAGGAAAATGTTGCACATCGCACTTATTCAAATCTGTGGGAAGTGAAAGTGCAGTGAGGCAAGCTCGGGGAAGAGGAGCAGGCTGAAGGAGCAGAGTGAACACGGACCGGGCCACACTGAGCTCCTCAGTGCACATCAGTGTGGGTTAGACCAACGTTATCTTTCTACATCACTACAGACTGATAACCACTGCTGCACTCCAGATGTGCAGTACGATAGAGGAGAGATGGCACACAAACAACACCTCACTATTATTATTTAGAACCCACGAAAACCCCACACATCAGGGTCTCCATGTTCAGATTTCCTTCTCATAACATTATCAAGTGTTCATCTGGAATCAGAGAAAAAGGAGCTGTGAGGGGACGGACACACACACAGAGAGACAGAGAGAGAGAGAGAGAGAGAGAGAGAGAGAGACCGTCTGGGATTGGGAGAGATGAGCTGTCTGAGATGGAGGAGAAAAGAAAAGGTGAGTCTGGAGGAGTGATTCTGTGAGACTGAGGGACAGAAGACAGAAAAACACTTTCATGCATTAACTACTTACAAAAATAAATAAATAACTTTAATACACGTTTAAACATTAATGTGTGGGGCGGCACGGTGGTGTAGTGGTTAGCGCTGCCGCCTCACAGCAAGAAGGTCCTGGGTTCGAGCCCCGTGGCCGGCGAGGGCCTTTCTGTGTGGAGTTTGCATGTTCTCCCCGTGTCCGCGTGGGTTTCCTCCGGGTGCTCCGGTTTCCCCCACAGTCCAAAGACATGCAGGTTAGGTTAACTGGTGACTCTAAATTGAGCGTAGGTGTGAATGTGAGTGTGAATGGTTGTCTGTGTCTATGTGTCAGCCCTGTGATGACCTGGCGACTTGTCCAGGGTGAACCCCGCCTTTCGCCCGTAGTCAGCTGGGATAGGATCCAGCTCGCCTGCGACCCTGTAGAACAGGATAAAGCGGCTACAGATAATGAGATGGATGGAACATTAATGAGATTTAATTTTTTAAATAATAATTACAAACTGATTAGAAGCTAAAATGGTGCTCAAATTTTAAAAATGTAAAATTAAAATTTTAGTACAAATGTAATTTTTTTTTCCTCCTTTTCAGTGTTCTAGTTTTCCATGATGTGTACTGCGTACTGTAGAAAGGTTGTAAAGTAGGTGATATTTTCCTGTCACTGTCACTCACTCCAAAATATATTAAAACAAAAATTACAAAGGTTCATTAAAAAAAAAAAAAAAAAAAACTACTTTTATTATTAACTTTCCACAAATATTTCACAATCATTAAACTTGCTTTTAGTGTGCGGTTTTGTTTTGACATTAAAAGCAACACAAGTGTCATTTATTCAATCACTAAATAAATAAATAAATAAATAAATAAATAAAATCAGGAATCATGTTTTCATTAACCTGAGTAAAGCAACTAAAAGTCCAACACTGTGAATGAAGGCTGGAATATTTTTTTCTTACCTTAGGGTAGTCGAGCTCGAAGAATGTCTCGAGGTTACTGACAAGGTTGGGGTCGACACCCTTCAGAGGTTTGAGTAGCGACACTCCAGCCAGTTTACTGTACGGCTGCTTATCGCTGCTCTTCTTATTGAGATGTAGACGGCTGTGGAGGGAAAATCAGAACGTTCAGAAAACGCTAGCTACGGTCTCTATAGCAACAAGATTCAGGATTTGAGGTGGTGTCAGACTGAAATGTCAGCCCTGGAGATATATTTAAAAAAAAAAAAAAACAAAAAAAAAAACACCAATTAAATAAATAAATGAGAAATCGCAGCCGCTCATTAAGTGTCACTGATCTTCACACAGATACAAACATTTATTCAGAAATCGCTTGCGAGAGCTTTTTAATGCAGTGAGACGGGAAATAAACTCATGTCCTACGTTTTGTTCCTGGAGTATATTCCATATGAAGCTGGACTCACTAACGTGAACCTCGATTCATCAGCTTCAAAACATACAAGTGACAAAAGTAGTCATTTTTTTTACACACACACACACACACACACACACACACACACACACACTTATTTCAGTGTAATGAACATTTTGTGAAACTTGATCATGTCTCATTAATGACTTGAAAGGAGGAAAACAAACCCCTAAGACTAGCTGTTCAGCGAGGACAAAAGTAAATGGCACCCTTAAAGACAAAGGGGGAGGAGTTAGCGCGCACGTGTGTGTCAGCTGATGTGCTACAGTGGCTCGTCAGGTTCCTATTGACGAGATCATGGACGCCATACCAACATTTGAGGAAACTGAGAAAGCTATCCATCTTCTCTCAAGTGGCAAAGCCCCAGGTTTAGACTCCATCCCAGCTGAAGTCTATAAAGAGGGGGGAGTAGCCCTGACTGACAAACTCCACCAGCTTTTTCAGCTCATCTGGCTTCATGAGGCTGTGCCACAGGACTGCACAGGATGCATCCATCATGCACCTCTACAGGCGCAAAGGTAACCGTCGTACCTACGACAATCACTGTGGAATCTCCCTGTTGGCTGTCGCAGGAAAGATCTTGGCCAGAGTTTTACTCAACCGCCTCATCGCACATCTCGAGCAAGGTCTACTACCAGAGAGTCAGTGTGGCTTTTGGAAAGAGCGCGGGACTATGGACATGGTGTTTGCTGCCAGACAACTCCAGGAGAAGTGTCAGGAACAAAATGTTGATCTTTATTCCACTTACGTCGATTTGACAAAGGCACTTGACACCGTGAGAAGAGATGGTCTTTGAAGAATTATGGCAAAGTATGGTTGCCCCAGCAAGTTCGTAAACATCGTATGTCAACTTCACGACAGCATGCTAGCAAGAGTCCAGGAAAATGGAGAGACCTCTGATCCATTCCTCATCTCCAACGGAGTGAAGCAAGGATGCGTCCTCGCCCCCACCTTATTCAGTCTAATGTTTTCGGCCATGTTGAGCGATGCCTTTGGAGATGCTGAGGTGGGCATTGGTATCAACTACTGTACTGATGGCTTGCTGTTCAATCTAAGAAGGCTGCAGGCTAAAACTAAGGTCTCGATTGATACCATCAATGACCTTCTCTTTGCCGATGATTGTGCCCTGAATGCTGCGTCAGAACCTGATATGCAACGCACGGTCGACATATTCTTGAATGCCTGTAGTAACTTTGGTCTAACCATCAGCACCAAAAAGACAGAGGTCATGCATCAGCCAGCGCCAGGAAAGCCATACAGTGCTCCCAACATCACCATCAACGGGCACAGACTGAACGTCGTGGAAAAGTTCACCTACCTTGGAAGCACACTCTACAGGAACGTCACCCTTGATGATGAAGTAACAAATAGACTGCCTAAAGCGAGCACTGCTTTCGGCAGGCTTCGTAAGAATGTGTGGAAAAGACGAGGCATAAAAACGGAAACCAAGATCAAAGTGTATAAGGCCGTTGTTCTAACTATGTTGCTCTACGGTGCTGAAACCTGGACGGTCCATCAGCGTCATGCCAGGAAGCTGAACCACTTCCACACCACCTGCCTGAGGAAAATTCTTGGCATCAAATGGCAAGAGAAGATCCCAGACACTGAGGTCCTTACACCCTGCCCAGTATTCATACTATCCTGATGCAGTCTCAGCTTCGTTGGGGAGGCCACGTAGCCCGCATGCCAGACACACGTCTGCCAAAGAGACTTCTGTTCGGCGAGCTAAAGCACGGCAAACGTTCCCAAGGTGGCAAAAAAAAAAAGATTCAAGGACACCCTTAAAGCCGGACTAAAGGCTTTCAATATCAGCCACACAAACTGAGAGCAATTGGCCCAGGACCGTGCGGGATGGTGCGCCGCTGTCCGAAATGGCGCCTCAGCATGTGAAGCCAAAAGAACAGCCTCCGCTGAGGCACGCAGAGCTGCCAGAAAAGCTCGATCTGCGAATCCAGCCCCAGCGTCCATTCTGTGCCCCAGCTGCGGCAGATTCTTCCTTGCGCAGATTGACCTCGCTAGCCATCTGCGTGCACACAGACGCTTTCCGTGCACTGCGCGCACTCCGTCCCCAGGATTTCTTGGATGAGTGATGGTCTTCGTCGTATCGACGGACGAACAACAAACAACAGTGGCTGAGCTGCGTTACTAGAGGATTTGGTGCATGTCATTTGGTCACCATTTTGTCATGTTCGGTTCACTTTGTGGTCTTGTTGAGTTTTACAGGCAGGGCTAAATACACCGGTGAGGAATGTTTACACGCTGCATGGCATTTAACCCTGATCTGAGTTTAGCAACACTCACCCAAGTACAAATAAAAATCTGAACCTTTTGTAAAATTTGTTTTTTCAATAACTCATCACTGACCTTTTAATATTTCTTACTGAACTTTATCTTTTTACAATTTCTTATGACACACACCATTACTAAACACGAGACAGTGATTTATACGACACGCTCACGAAAACGGCTCCTCGGGGATTACAGGTGTACAAACACACTAGAGGGTAAATCCTGCAGGCATTACAAAACCATGGCTAGACATTTTAATCTCACACACACACACACACACACACACACACCAACGCTTGCAACATAAATGCATGTTGGTTTAATGTATTTGTAATTTTTTTAAGTCTCTGTGCGCGTGTGTGTGTGTGTGTGTACACAGTAGGACTCATGCAGTGTGTTAATGAGTGACAGATGCAGATCAGAAACACACGGTGCTCAACAGGTTGAGCTGAAGATCCAGTTTCTCTCTCTCTCGCTCACTCACACACAGATGTTATGGTGAAAATATGGAAGGGTGTGGGTGTGTGTGTACACATGTTAAGCGGACATCTGTAGTAATTCTGGAATAAACCACACAGATGGGCGCGTCTTCACCACATCCAAACTCCCAGTGCAATGCAACACACACACACACACACACACACACACTGCTCCAATCTTCATTATAAGTGCTTGCTGTAGGATGTGTGGCCATGCTTGATGATGAGTCAGTCAGTCACATGACACGCTAAGAACTCCCCTAAAAGCCCCAGAAGGGTCACCTCTCCGACCAGCCACTTTAAACATGGTGTCAGTTTCACTCTTCTGTGTTTTAAACTTTCCGTTTCACTGGAAAAGAGAAACAGCGAGAGTCTTTATTCTGAAAATAAAGCGCAGAAACGTTTTCCCACAGGATACACCACAGTACAGCGTCTCCCCACGGGGGTGTGTGTTTTCAGACCGGATGGATATCATCTGGAGTAAAACCCCACAGATACTCTGGGAATACTCCCATCACCCCTCCACAGGGAAAACTCCCCCCGTCTGAGCAGGGCTCCCGGAACAAACCTGAGGACGAGACCATGATCACTTCTGGCAGTTTCTCTCCTACATTTAATTTTAATAATTATAAACTGAATCTAAAGCTGCGCTGATGTTAATACTTTTTCCAGGTACAGATTTTCAGTGTTAAATATTTTAATGTATTTTTTTTCGCAGTCCGGTTTCCATCAAATCCTGCGCTCTGATTGGCTGGCGAGTGGGTCTGTATCCTACGATATGGACCCCGGTTACAGACCTCTGGCGACTTGCTCGTTAACAACAACATAGCAGCATTTTCTGTCAACATTTATCTTTTTTTATCAGATTTATTTATAAGATTATCAAAAATCATAAATTTTTGCCAGCATTTCTCAGGAGAATAGCATTAATTTTACAGCATGGATAGCGATAACGACAGTGTTCACAGCGAAAGCGAGCTTTACTCCCCTGAGGAAGAAGAAATAAAACACTTCAGGAGAAAGCTAAAACCTCTAACTGCTGCCAATGCCAAGCAAAAACATGGCTGAATCCTGAATGACTCCTATTTGTATAAATAGGGGACTACATAGGCGGCAAAATGTAGTTTTTTCCTTCCATGGAAGTGCACTTGTATACTGAGGAGGAAGCCATTTGCATTACAGCCGTGAATGAGGATTCAAAATGGCGGCTCGGCTTGGTTTTCCCTTTTGGGCGCTCTCGTTTTCTGTTAGAATTTGGTAAAGAAAAAATATATATTATTTACCAGCTTAAGGTCGGTCCGTATGGTGAAATACCGTGACCTCGGTCAGTACTTTCAAGACCTCGGTCATGGTATTTCACGATATGGACCTCCCAGCTGCTAAATAACATTTTTATAAATACATTTTTTTTTAAATGCTACTTTTAAAATAATTCTAATAAATGAAGCACATCATTTCTGAAAATATCATCATGTGATACACTCTCGAGTCTCAAATATGATTTTGGAGAAAAAGAAGAGCTAATGTTTAGAAAACAAATTTGCTTTGTTTTGTTTTTTTTAATGTTCAGTTTGTTTGCTGCTTAAGTTTGTAAACGTAGAAAAGCGTAACGTATCGCCATAGCAACAAGACAAAAATCATAACACCTACAGTTACAATATACTTCTGTAAGCATCTCTGATTAATGAAAAGCAAAGTTTAATAACACACAAGTTAAATGAATTCCTAAATGTTCTGCCAAAACTCCTGAAACGTCTTGATTACAATAAAATTCTGATTTTTTTTTTCCTCCTGAAAGAAAAAGCTCTGTGAAGGAAATTTAGTGAATGAATATTCCTATTCTCTGTGTTTGTGCCCTTGGCTCAAACGGCTGGTGATAAGCAAGCTGTCTTGTTTACGTTTCATATGTTATGCCTGATGACGCGTCCGCGGCGCTTAATTAGAGCACACCGGTTTGTCTGCTTTAACAAAGAGTCGATGTCTAACTTCAAGGCCAAGCCTCGAGCCAATCGCGTGCAGACACAAGCAGTAAGCAAATGCCTTTAGAGTATAATAGAGAACAGTCACTAAGATACAACTCAGAGTGCGCACTCTCGGCATCACCTGAAGTGGTGTCGTCTTCTTCCTTTCCTGTTTTATATCTCTTTTATATGCTCTACTATAATAAATAACTGAAAAGACAACTGCTAAGTGTTCTGAAGTGTTTATCAGAAGTTTCCATTACAATTTGGCGTCCCTGGGTGGGCCCTACGCGTCTGATCCTCGGACGACGGGACACTCCCAAGGCCACGGTGCAGAGCTGAGAACTCGGACAAGAGACCAGACCGTCAGGGCTCACCGAACCAGTAAGTGATAACTTTGCATTCTTGTGTAAAGAAATTAGTAGAAGCAGTCTTTAAAGACTGATGTAAGAGACAGACGGAAATTTGTCCGAACCCAGGAGGACTGCTAAGCTGTGGTACCATCAATATGTTTGCAGATACGGATAAAAACAATATTTTGAGACAATAAACTGCGAGTAGTTTACTGGGTTGTTAAGAGAAATATCTGCCTAAGTGACGACTGGGTAACGGCTCACCTACTTGAGAGAGTGAAGTAAGGGGTCGTTTCGACGGATTCATGTTCAGCGATTCGTAACTGGGAAAGAATTGAATCTTGCTCCATTTGTTCTGTGTGAACAGCTGGCCCGCTGCAGGAACGGGATAGAGAGGTTCAATCACGAAATCGCCAAGACACACCGGTGTGCACGCAAAATATTGATGAATTAACAGAGTACTGTCCTCCTCCAAATTCTGAAACAGAGAAAGAGATCTTGTACATATGCGTGAGTTGTCTTTGAGGTTGTGCTAAATGATACCTACTTTAGTTTAAGGCAAATGCCAGATAAATTGTTTACTAATAAGAACACAAAGGATTATTGTGTCACATTTTTGGACATAGTCCAACTTGCTCTTCTTGTGATCCTAGTAAAAAGTCAGCCATTGTTGTCACAACCTATTGATATAACAGGGTACAATGGGGAACAGAAACGGCAAGTTAGGGAAAGAAAAGAAAAAAGCAAGTAAGCCTGAGGCTACATGTGCTATAATAAGAACTGGATGTTCCTATGAGAGCCCAAACATCCAGTTTATGAAAACCTCATATGGCGAGGATTATTTGGCACAGTTTGACATATGGGTAAAGGACTTAGGATTCCCTGAGACGGGCAGTTTTAGTCCCAGGCAGATAGAACAGTTAGAAGAAACGTTGAAACAGAAGGAAAAAGAAGAGTCTGCAGATAATGTTAAGTTCTTAGGGGACTGAAGAGCGTTTTCTGCATGGAAAGAAAACACTTAAGAGAGAGTACAAAAGAGAGAAACAACAGGCAGGGCTCTCACCCTCTTCTCAGTGTTTGAAATTTCAGATGGACCCTGACCTGGAGTCTGCCCCACCACCCCGACACACACTGCCTCCTCAGCAAGGCGGAGCATCACTCCCACAAGCGCCTCACCCACAGAAAGGGGGAGAAGTCGAGACAAAGCACAAAAAAAATAAATAAATAAAAATAAAAAATAATAAAGGACACTGAGCCTCTGGAATCTCTCCCAGCCTACCAGCTGCCAGCGTCAACGCTTCGCCTTGCTTCTCCGTCACACACGAGATCCAGTCTTGCATATGGCGACGGAAGACACACCCTCCTGGACCTGACCACATGCTCACCAGTGGGTCCACAAGGCCGTAACCTAAAGTCTGAAGTCCTTCATCTTCCAGTGGTGGAAGTGGCTGGAGCTGACAGCGTGCTTCTAGTCCACAGACCCTGGACAACAGCTGATATCAAGGAAAGCATGGCTTCTCTTCCCAATGTGAGAGAGGTGGGAGGAAAGAGGTTTGGTAATGAGCTGTTATTTTGCAGAGAATTCCAGCTGACCACCCATGAACTTCACCGCCTACTCATGACCAAGATGGGTAAAGATTGAAGCAAGGTTTCTAGAGAGTGGCCAGAAGCTGACCAGCGGATGGCAATAGTGAGTATAGAAATACCCTCACTGCTCTCTGTGCTCGTCTGATCGAAGCTCTTCCCTTGAACATAGAACTAAGATCAGTATGTGTAAGCAAGAAGATGGTGAAGTAGTGTCAGCGTTTCTCGCTCGTCTCACTGCTGCGCACGAGAAACACAGTGGCGTGACCAGGCTGCAGTGGAGGGCACTCCTGAGCCTCACCAAGATCGAGCAGTACGCTGTGCACACAGAAAGGCTGCTGAAAGAGGAGAAGACAGTCAACAAAAAGAGACCAAGACCTACACGCCACCACCCTCACTCTTCTCCAGACTGCTCAGCCTGGACCGAGAGGAAGAGGTCAAGGTAGGGTCCGAGGCAGGATGACCTGGGGTGACCCGTCCTGGAAAAAAGGTGCAACCTGCTAACACTGCAATCAGAAGGGACACATTGCTCGAGATTGTCTCCACAGTAGCAAACAGATGCCCTGCGAGGAGTACAGCAAAGCAGACTGACGGGCGGACTCCGGGTACGGGCGCCACACAGAGAACAGGGGAGGCAACACACACACACACAAACACGATGATACACATAGACAAGAACATTCACATAATGTTAAACACATTAGTAGCAGCACCTGCATGCAACAGCAAGACTACACAGAAACGCCCAATACACCAGTCCAGATAGATACACCTGAAGTTGCATCAAGTTTGTTAAAATACACAACTACTCCCTTCTCTAAACTCCCCTGTATGCCCCTCACTGTATGTGGGTATGTGTTGACTTTTTTAGTAGATTCTGGAGCAGCACACTCAGTCATACAACATGACCCACCGCTCAGCTCAAATTCGATTCAGACGATGGGCATCTCAGGATGACCTGTAACCGAAACTCTCTCAGTCAACCTCCCGTGTGAAAGCGAGGGAGGAATAGTTACGTCCCACTCATTCCTCATCTCACATACATGTCCAGTAAATTTGTTAGCATGCGATTTAATGTGCAAATTAGGAGTAAATCTCACATCCACTCCAGATGGACTAACTATTGAAGTAAATGAAATGTGCAGTGTGGGTTTGGAAGCCCCCTGTATGTGTATGTCTGGCGGCTCTGCTCAGATCAACTCACACGAACTCCCAAACACCTTGTACAGCTCGCACACTTGAATACCTCATCAGTTGAGACAGATTATATGAAAGAGGAAGATTTGCATTGCACAGCACCTGTTCACCAAGGGCAAGATGTCAAGTTTGAAAAGACTTGGTTTGCAGACCCCCACACACGTGAAAGATTGACCCTCAAAACTACATATTGGTCTAAACATTATTGCACTGTGCAGGTCCATCTTACTTGTTGTCCGAACAACTGCATCAATGTTCATCGCAGTGTTCTCAAACATGTAATGCGCGGCCTCGTGTCAGAGGACTCTGAGGTCGGCTGCTGCCAGCATGGTTTCTTTGACATCGTTAATTCCATACCCCATGTCTCATTAGCAAAGCCATGAGCCGCCCATGGAAAGATGTGGGGAAATGGGTCAAGAAGTGCGCAGCCAATGGCAATGAATGGTCCCAAACAGAGGACCCTAGTGTGTTGTTTTGCCAAAGGCTTGGGGTCTACAAACAAAGTCATGCTATGTGCGTGCATGTTAAGCGCAGCGTAATATTAGCCACTGATGACCGGGGTCCTGGGGACCCCGGCCATAGTGGCCCATTTGTCTCTGTTTCCACAGGTATAACTCCAGCAGAGGTGCACCCCAAATTGGCGGGAGTCCCAAATTCCGTTGGGGCAAAGGGTAAACATGATGTAGACCTAATAATGCTGAACCAGTGGTGATCACCCCAAAATCAGATTTCAGGCCTAAACAGACCCAGTACCCACTCAAACCAGAAGCAATCGCAGGTATAAGACCGGTCTTTGATTCATTGCTGAAGGCAGGTGTAATTGCCCCTTGCCCAAACTCTCCAGTGCGCACTCCTATTTCCCCAGTTAAGAAGGCAAGAAAACCGTCCCAGCCCGATGAGTGGAGGTTTGTCCAAGATCTGCAAGCAGTCAATGCTGCGATTTTTCCGCACGCACCTGACATCCCTAAAGAGTGCTCTGCAGACCACACCCACTCTGGGATTGCCTAACCCCAATAAACCATTTGTTCAAACTGTAGATGAAAAGAAGGGTTTCATGACCTCTGTTCTTTTGCAGAAGCAGGGGGATAGATTAAGACCTGTAGCCTACTTCTCCAGCAAATTGGACCCAGTGGCAGCTGGACTTCCTGTTTGCCTGCGTGCAGTTGCTGCAGCTGAAAAGGCGGTAACTGCTTCCAGAAATATTGTGGGGTATTCTAACCTCACCCTTTTGGTCCCACATGTTGCCTCCCTGCTTCTGTTGGAGAAAAAGACATCACATTTGTCAGCACAGAGATGGTTAAAGTATAACACCGTCATATTTGATATGCCAAACATCATTGTGAAACGTTGTTCTGTTCCGAATCCTGCCTCTCTTCTCCCTACAGAGGATGATGGAGAACCACATGACTGTGTCGCTCTCACCTGACGATTTTTGTTCCCCCAGGGCAGACTTGGAGGACTGATATTTCATCTGTGCTGTATGTCGAGCATGTATAGCATATTTGACAATAAAGTTGACTTGACTTAAAGAGCAACCCTTTGGAAAATCCAGACATGATCCTCTATGTGGATGGTTCAGCCTCCAGAGATGGGAAAGAACAAAGTAGGTTTTGCCGTAGTCTCAGCTCACGAGGTCCTCAAGGCATCGTGTCTGTCCTCAAACCTGTCGGCACAGGCTGTAGAGCTCTGTGTCCTTATCGAGGCATGCAAATTGGCTGCAGGCCAATCTGTCAATATTTTTACAGACAGCAGGTACGCATTTGGCGTTGTACACGATTTTGGAACCACTTGGAGAAACAGAAATTCTCTCACTAGCACAGGATCTCCCACTGCACATCATAAACTGGTCTCTGAGTTGGTGGATGCTATTCTACTCCCTAGAGCCATTGCTGTGTGTAAGTGTGCTGCCCATACTAACAATACTGATCTTGTGTTTCAAGGAAATCCCAGGGCGGACGCAGCAGCTAAGTGTGCAGCCTCAACTTCCAGTTCACCCTCTAACCTTGCTTTTCCTCAGGTTTCCTCCCCCTGTTTACAGCTAGCAGACCTTCAGAGCACTGCCACCCAGGACGAGAGACGAGTTTGGAAACAGGCCGGCTGTATCTTTGCAAACTCAGTCTGGGTTTGTCCCTCGGGCCGTCCCTGTCTACAAAAATACGTTCCCTTTCTATGCAAAATTGGCCCATGGGCTCACCCCCATGTCAAAAGGGGGGGGATGGTAGCAGAAGTAACAAAGAGATGGTTCACAAAGGGGTTTTCAAACCATGCTGCGAAATTTTGCAAGCAATGCTTGATATGTACACAACAATGCAGGTCAAGGTATCAAACTAATTCCAGCAGCACACCCAATACCAGACAAACGACTCCAACGGCAGTGAAGGTCACAGGCAGAGTGACGTGGATCCACGCTAGCCACTGCAGGAGGGTTCCTGAACCGGCTGAGCAGGAGGAAAAGGAAGGCCTAAGTGACCCAGACGCTGGTAAAGCTTGTGAGGAAGAAAGGCACCACTGCATGGAACAGTGCAAGTATCACATCAATCATGCACGCACCCTCAATAGGGAAGAGTATTTCAGTGTCTAGCCTAGGGGTCGACCGATAATCGGCCTGGCCGATATATCGGGCCGATATTCTGCATTTTTAGGGTTATCGGTATCTGCCATAATTTCCACCGATATGCCGATAACATGCCTTTTTGCAGCCATTTCATTCCTAACGCGACTGTCACTGCACGTCCTTTCCTGCACTCGCCTCTCTGAGTTCAAGAACACGGTCCCGCCCACCACAACATCTGATTTGTTTGGCACAAGAGATATAGCCAATCGACACGTGCAGCTAAACGCTGTGAACTGTTTCAAGGCGGCCGTACGGGCACTCGGGCAGAAGCGGCGCAAGGGATACAGCCAATCAACACGCGTAGCTAAATGCTGTGAACTGTTTCAAGGCGGCCGTACGGGCACTCGGGCAGAAGCGGCACAAGGGATACAGCCAATCAACACGCGTAGCTAAACGCTGTGAACTGTTTCAAGGCGGCTGTATGGGCACTCGGGCAAAAGCAGATCCCACTTCAAGGTAAGGACACGCTGCTTTTGCCGCAATAAGTCACAAACACACAAGTTGCAAAAGCACAACATTATATGTTTACATTCTTCATCTACTACTCGTTAAAATTGTCCATTTGCATCTGTGTAGCCAGGCAAACTTAGCTTACGGAAGGAAGCACTTGAATTAGCCTACAACCAACTAGTCTCGCTGAAACTACATGTAATGTTGTCCATAGTAAGCAGTCCCCAGCATAACGTAGGCTGCAGTCATTTTTAAATCCCCGTCTGGAAACGTTGTGAATGTGTCAGTAGTTCTACTCGAACAGTAGAATGACAGCCATACAGAGAGGTGGTCAAGGGAAGATGAAATAAAACGTAGTGTTTGTGTTCTGTAGGCTAGCGCAAGCCTACTGGCTATTTGTTATGGTGATGAGTAAACTTCATGCCGTGACTCGTGCTCAGAAAGCGCATTGCACTTGTATATGTTAGGTAACTTTATAAAGCGCTATTTGAACACTTAAACAAGCCAGGTGTGATATGGTGCTAGCAGGCTGTGTAATACTGTAGGGAGTTTGTCAGGACGCTTGTTGTGGGCTCAGTAATTAATTGTGTCGTGGATGCACACTTGCTTGGATAAACGCTAATGAACGAAATACATCAATTAAACTCTTGACTTAAATGTTCTTATGCTACTTCACATTGCGCTGTAATGTACTCCACTAGTATTTATAATTCTTGAGCAAGTGATTCTCCTCGCTAGCGCTTCTGATTCGGAAAGCGATATACTCTTAAAGGAGCAGAGCCGCGGCAATTTATACAAAAACCAGAAACCGCCTCAGTGGACAACATGCAGAGCAACTGTGCTTCCTTCACTACAATATAATCCTCCTAAATTGGGAATATTAGGCTTGGGCATTAAAAGCATTAGAATGTAGATGGTTACTTGTTAAGTTGTTACATAATAGGGAGTGATCACCTACTTTATGTTTGATTTTACTTTTTAAAAAACGCTGCAGGCAGCTCCCTACACTTGGTTTGTTATTTAAAAACTACTTGAAGTTGGCAAGTCTTACTTAGTTCTTAGTGTAAAAGAATCCAGAGTGTATTTTCATTTATTTTCCACTGAAAATGGTGAGCTGTAATATAGTAGGGAGTGATTTATTTTTTTATTGGTGAATATTTATTTTATTATTATTTTATTTCTCATTTTATTCTAACTAATGTTTGACTTTATTGTACAAATGCTGCTGGCATCTCCCTGCACAAAATTTCATGTTCAATTTTACAATTAAACATACATTTCATGGATATGAAGGTCTGTGTCAGTGTGTGCTATGTTTAATTTCATGTGAATTATAATGTTTACATTTATCGGTTGCACATATCGGTTATCGGCATCCCAATTCCATAATAATCGGTATCGGCCCTGAAAAAAACATATCGGTCGATCCCTAGTCTAGCCGATAGACAAGTCTTAGGGTTTCGAGTTTCCTCCAAGTCCCGGTGAGGTGGGACGAGGGCTGATAGGGCGTGCCCGCCCTCTGAGCACCAACACGTCAAGAAGGGCAGGGGTTAACTCGGAGACATAGTTAACATAAAATTAAGGGGGTAAATCATAAGCTAGGTCCAGTCGTGGGCCTGAGCATCCTGATCCTGCTGGGGCTCATGGGAGGATTCGTGTGGTGGTCGATACAGGGAACCCAGGCTGGCACAGAGTCGAAGACAGCTGGTGGCGTTGGTTCAGTGGATGGAAGACTCCGATTCCATCCACCATACCGGTCCTGGGCTTAGTGATTGTGATGCTATGTTTGCTCCCTGTTTTCTGTCAATGTCTGCGTTTCAGAGGCAGCTGACAAATATTGGTTAACAGATGGTGGAAATAGACCCAGACGACTTGCCTGACTGGCCTCCAAACCCACACAAAGACTATAACCCACCGTTTGACGACGTCAGCACAGCTGATATGAAATTAGCCCTAGCTTAAAACACTTATTTGTGGTTGTTTTCTGTTCTATTGTTTCCTGATCTATGTATATAGCTTGCTAACATTAACTTAAGACATCTATGTCTTACAAAACAGCCTTAGCATTATCCCTGTGCACTCAATGACGTGTTGAGTCAAATCTCTCCGGGAACTCTTACCACTGAAATTGTGTGCATTTCTTTCTCTTTTAGCAATTATTATCCTGTCAGATAAAAAGGGGGGGAAATGTGAAAGAAATTTAGTGAATGAACATTCCTATTCTCTGTGTTTGTGTCCTTGGCTCAAACGACTGGTGGTAAGCAAGCTGTCTTGTTTATGATTCATATCATGTTATGCCTGATGACGCGTCCGCGGTGCTTAATTAGAGCACACCGGTTTGTCTGCTTTAACAAAGAGCCGATGTCTAACTTCAAGGCCAAGCCTCGAGCCAATCGCGTGCAGTAAGCGAATGCTTTTAGAGTATAATAGAGAACAGCCACTAAGTGCGCACTCTCGGCATCACCTGAAGTGGTGTCGTCTTCCTTTCCTGTTTTATATGATCTACTATAATAAATAACTGAAAAGACAACTGCTAAGCATTCTGAAGTGTTTATTAGAAGTTTCCATTACAGCTCTACATTTTCCTTCAGTGTTCCGCTGCAGATTTCAGAGTTTTACCTGATTACTGAACGGTAACATTCAGCCTTCATGCTGAGGATTTATCCGTGAAAATTCCTGAAATGTAGCCTGCTGGTTTGGAGACAAAAATGCTGCAGCTGGCTGTATTCCTGAAAACCGAAAAGGAGAATAATGAGCTTAGAATGCTGAGTGGCAAACCCAGCCTCCACTCGCTCCCCAGCTCCACTTCACCGTTTCCTGCCCTCCTGTTTCCAGACGCAGTGTCAGGAAGAACCTGGACTCCTTCCCATCAGCGTGTAATGATATTCCCAAAAGACTTTCAGTTCTGTTCGTCATCTCTATTTTAACTTGGCACGACCTCATCATAAACACTCCCGGCGTTCCATCTCTTCTCCGAAACTTCACATGGACGAGGAGAGAAATGAGAGACGGGAAATTGCTCAGGATGTGTGAGGGTGTTTTACTTTTTCTGGACTTTGTTCAGAACCTGGAAGCGGAGGTTAAAGTTTCACTGCTTCTGCGTACGAGAATAAGCTCACACGCTCAGTGAACACGGATTCACGCTCGGGACTGATTGTGGGATAACTGCAGGAAGAAGTCTGACTCCAGAGCTGAGCAATGCAACAAAAATATCAGATCTTAAGGGGATTTCTACGATACGGGATCTTTATCACAATGTAAAAGCTTTCAAACAATTTTCCAAATAAAAAAAATAAAAACAAAAACACTAATAGTAAAAAATTAATCTGAAAAGTAAAATACTTGACACATGGAAGATTTTTTTTTTAAATGTGTATTAAAGCACAACATTCCAACATCACACCAGCTGCTGCTTCCTGTCAGTTTGTAATCACTTTTTTAAAAACAAAAAAATAATAAAATCATGATCTGGGGGGGGGGGGGGGGGATCACATTAACATCATTTATCGTGATATCGTCGTCTCATCGCCCACTGATGCTCGGCCCCAATCTTTATACAGAGCTGTTAACGAGAAAAACACATTTCCTGAAAATAAATTATTTAGCACTGAAAAGGAGGAAAAATGTATTTTACTTTTGAATTTTTATTATCTTTATTTTATTTAGTTACCATCAACTCTTTCCAGTCAGAGATTTTTATAATTATTAAAAAACATTTTAAAGGATATGGGACATGAAACATAAAAGCACGCTATATCAGTTTCTTTCCATTAAAAATATGAATTAATTGCATCAACAAATACAAAATCATCTATTAAATTTAGCAAAATCATTATATTCGTGATGATTATATGGCATTTCTGCTCGACTTCCGATATGCATTTTTTGCAACCGGAAGAGCCGCTGTCACGTGATCATACGTCACAAAAACTTTCGGGCACAGCACAAGCAGGTAGATGAATGGAGAAGTGGATGACAAGAAAATTGTTTTTATAGTCTTTAAAGTACATTGGACATCATGGTGTATTGTGCTGCTTATGGTTGCAATAATTCCAATGGGAAATGCCCTGGAGTAAGTTTTTTTGCATTCCCCAAGGACCCGAAGCTGAGGAAAGTGTGGGCTCACCTGCGCATGCACAGTAGGCTTCGCGCATGCGCAGTAGGCTTGGTAGGACAACTTTACAGAACACCTGTTGAAAAAAAAACTTTGCACCTACTGTTTCCCACAAACTGTATTCGGACCATTTCACTGAGGATTCTTTCAACATTAATACTCAGGTACTGAGCGATATTAATTCATGAAACAGGAAGCATAAGGATGAGAAAAAAAACAGTTCAAATCGGGAAGCCGCGCACACCTGCGCGCAGCTTCCCGACCCAAACCGCCTCTCTCTCATCCTTACACTTCATGCCTCATGCTCCATGAACCAACATCGCTATTTTTTTTTTTTTTTTTTAAATCGGATCTGCGCGATTCAGCCGTGAAAAAGGCGGCATCCGCCGAAAGGCGCGCTGTTTGCATCCCTGCACGGAGGCCAGGGGACAGGGCAGGAATATTTTTGTTGATATGAGTGATCCGGTGCGATTTCGCGACCCCCCTGTTGAAGACCTCTGCGCTAAGCGACTGAAAGCCGAGGTAAGGATTAGTATTATAATTTTGGGTGTATCAATTATTGATTATCATAATTCTGACTCGTTTCGCCATTTTGAATGTTTTCATCTCGGACTCTGGAAGCATTGTATCTCAATCAATCTCGAAAAATATCAGCAAAAAAAAAAAAACTAGCTTGCAACGGACTTTAGCTAGATCCATGATGAACTTTCAATGTATGATACAAAAATAATACTTCTTTCAACAGATCATTGGCCTTTGAGCAGAATTGTTTTTAACTTACCAGGAAGTGTTATCGAGCCGACCGCTTTCAGTTTCATGAGGGCTGAATGAACTCTCGCTCTCAGAATCATCTGACCCGTCAGAGTAAAGACAAGATCCATGTTCATGTGAATTTCCAGCTATCGGTTCGAATTGATAGGGTCTAACTTCACATCTCTGTGAAACATCGGGAATGTCACTGTCGATGGTGTCCATTTCGGTAACCTGCTTACATTAGATACCCAAGCGCTGGCTCCTTGGAAAGTTTTTGTGACGTCACGGGTCACGTGACCACCTAGCTCATTAACGAATCCTTGTTTTACGCTGATGTATAAAAAAGTTGAATAATGTGATGATTTTCACATTTTTGACGCCCTGCAGTGATTTAGATGGCATTTCTTATGTCCTTTATACATAATTATGCCCAGGTAAAAATCCATGTCCCATGTCCTTTAATGTAATAAAATCCGGAAATAAACAAACATGATACTGATCCCACAGACATACACTCTACAAAATTTGCATAATTAAGCGCTGACCAATCAGAGCGCAGTGCACATGCTGACGCTGCTGTTATCAGAACTAAAGCTGGCGTGAACGAAGTGACGTATTTGTTACATTACATTTGCGTACATTCATTTAGACTCATCATACGATACTGAAGTTCTGTTCGTGTGTGAAGAATTTTTAAAAAGTTATCACTTTTACATTTGGCTTGTTATAAAATGTAAATATTTTTAGACGTGGTTCTGAGAATGAGTATTTGTGGACTTGCTCAAAAACAAAAATTTAGGATGGCAAATTTATAAAAACACTGTACGAGTGGCGACATGGTAGCTCCTCCCCTCCACTGGAAGAGTTCAGTACTTTACAGTGAACTGCTCGCTACACACTTAAAATGGCTCTTGTGCAATATACCGACTTACTTGTGCAATTCCACCTGTGTAATACACTTATGTTAACTGTATATCTGCAAACCTGTTAATTTATACAAATTTGTTAATTTTTTTCTCTCTAAATTTGTAGTTTATTTCTTTTATGTATACACCCTTTTTTGTATACTTGGTACTTCTGCACTACTCTTTCACTGCCTTATCTTTTTCTCTTTCTATATTTTGCTGCTGTGACCATGTACAGTTAGGTCCATATATATTTGGACACTGACAAATTTTGGTTTTTTTACCTGTTTACTGAAACATAAAGTTATAGTTATATAATGGACATGAAGTCCAGACTTTCAGCTTTCATGTGAGGGAATCCACATTAAAATTGGATGAAGGGTTTAGGACAGGGGTGTCCAAACTGATCCATAAAGGGCCGTGTGGCTGCAGGTTTTCATTCCAGCCATGCAACAGCACCCTGATTTGGCTTATTCAATCAACTGACACACCCACCCTTTAATCAAGGGTGGGTGTGGCTGCAAGTATTTGACTGCGTGAAGACAGTTCAGTTGATTGAATGAGCCAAGTCAGGTGTGCTGCTGCATGGCTGGAATGAAAACCTGCAGCCACACGGCCCTTTATGGATCAGTTTGAACACCCCTGGTTTAGGAGTTTCAGCTCCTTAACATGTGCCACCCTGTTTTTAAAGGGACCAAAAGTAATTGGACAATTGACTCAAAGGCTATTTCATGGGCAGGTGTGGGCAATTCCTTCGTTATGTCATTCTCAATTAAGCAGATAAAAGGCCTGGAGTTGATTTGAGGTGTGGTGCTTGCATTTGGAAGAGTTTGCTGTGAAGAAAACATGCGGTCAAAGGAGCTCTCCATGCAGGTGAAACAAGCCATCCTTAAGCTGCGAAAACAGAAAAAAACCATCCGAGAAATTGCTACAATATTAGGAGTGGCAAAACCTACAGTTTGGTACATCCTGAGAAAGAAAGCAAGCACTGGTGAACTCATCAATGCAAAAAGACCTGGACACTCACAGAAGACAACAGGGGTGGATGATCGCAGAATAATTTCCATGGTGAAGAGAAACCCCTTCACAACAGCCAACCAAGTGAACAACACTCTCCAGGAGGTAGGCGTATCAATATCCAAATCTACCATAAAGAGAAGACTGCATGCAAGTAAATACAGAGGGTTCACTGCACGGTGCAAGCCACTCATAAGCCTCAAGAATAAAAAGGCTAGATTGGACTTTGCTAAAAAGCATCTAAAAAGCCAGCACAGTTCTGGAAGAACATTCTTTGGACAGATGAAACCAAGACAAACCTCTACCAGAATGATAGAAAGAAAAAAGTATGGTGAAGGCGTGGTACAGCTCATGATCCAAAGCAGACCACATCATCTGTAAAACAGGGCGGAGGCAGTGTGATGGCTTGGGCATGCATGGCTGCCAGTGGCACTGGGTCACTAGTGTTTATTGATGATGTGCCACAGGACAGAAGCAGCCGGATGAATTCTGAGGTATTCAGAGACATACTGTGTGCTCAAATCCAGCCAAACTGATTGGTCGGCGTTTCATAATACAGATGGACAATGACCCAAAACATAAAGCCAAAGCAACCCAGGAGTTTATTAAAGCAAAGAAGTGGAATATTCTTGAATGGCCAAGTCAGTCACCTGATCTCAACCCAATTGAGCAGCATTTCACTTGTTAAAGACTAAACTTCAGACAGAAAGGCCCACAAACAAACAGCAACTGAAAACCGCTGCAGTAAAGGCCTGGCAGAGCATTAAAAAGGAGGAAACACAGCGTCTGCTGATGTCCATGAGTTCAAGACTTCAGGCAGTCATTGCCAACAAAGGGTTTTCAACCAAGCATTAGAAATGAACATTTTATTTACAATTATTTAATTTGTCCAATTACTTTTGAGCCCCTGAAATGAAGGGATTGTGTTTAAAAAATGCTTTAGTTCCTCACATTTTTATGCAATCATTTTGTTCAACCCACTGAATTAAAGCTGAAAGTCTGAACTTCAACTGCATCTGAATTGTTTTGTTCAAAATTCATTGTGGTAATGTACAGAACCAAAATTAGAAAAATGTTGCCTCTGTCCAAATATTTATGGACCTAACTGTAAATTTCCCCTTGTGGGATAATAAAAGGCTCTCTTATCTTATCTAAACGGTTTTAATGCGTGCTGCACCACAGGACGGAGTAACTCCCTATCGGCCCTCTTCCATATACATGAGCTCACAGACTCCCATGATTGGCTAGTGTCTCTGTGATTGACAGGGGAGAGAAAGGATGCCCCTCCCACCCACAGAGCACAAACAATTTAACTCTCGATGCAGATGGCTGGGGCATCGTTGGGAATCGAACTCGTGATCTCTGTACACATTTCCATTGCACTGAACAGGAGGAAAAGTTAATTATTATTTTAATTGTTTATTTAGAGCTTTAATTTTGTTAATGAAATATAAAAGTTAGTCAGTGCATTTGTGACAATCTGTAACAAATAAATATAAATAAAACTCACGTTAATCATCTCATATAGTTACAATATAAATCATTACACATCACACTTCATAAATAAAAGTGATTCAAAAGTAACCTGTATTTACGGTGTATAAACTGTTTTCAATAAAAGAAAATGTATTATAATTAAATAAATCATGCAATCATCTTTGATTGCTGTGTGAAATTTATTTCCTGGTGTGTGTTTATGTGCCGCTATTCAATCCTATTTGTAATCTTTCTCGAGGCAGTAAACTGAAGATAAGCATTTCTCTGATGTTCGCATGTCGTATTCGTCTCAGCAACACAACAAACCTCTTCCTGATGTTCACTTTAAACTGATTTCCACACCCTGGTTCTTCACTCATGTTTAATTTGAGATTAAACTGATGTTGGAGGAGTTCAGAGAGCAGAAACATCACACCACCACTAAAGAACTGATTATTACACAGCTCACTGTGCTCTAGTGCACACGCAACCAATTATTCTTGTAATAAAAGGAAAGAAGACTTCACCAGAAGAAAACAAGTCACTGCATTCAGGAAGTCACTGCATTCACCATGTTGGCATTTTTCAGCAAGATAAACCTTCCACCATGTGACCACAGCATATAGAACGGCACCTAGAGCTACATAACGACGACACATCCACCTGCGAGAGCACGCTCACGTCTGTTAGTCCGGGGTTAACTCCAAATCAGAGCAAATTCAATCACTTTGAAACTTGATTTGGTGTGTGAGCAGCACGGTGGTGTAGTGGTTAGCGCCGTCGCCTCACAGCAAGAAGGTCCGGGTTCGAGCCCCGGGGCCGGCGAGGGCCTTTCTGTGTGGAGTTTGCATGTTCTCCCCGTGTCCGCGTGGGTTTCCTCCGGGTGCTCCGGTTTCCCCCACAGTCCAAAGACATGCAGGTTAGGTTAACTGGTGACTCTAAATTGAGCGTAGGTGTGAATGTGAGTGTGAATGGTTGTCTGTGTCTATGTGTCAGCCCTGTGATGACCTGGCGACTTGTCCAGGGTGAACCCCGCCTTTTGCCCGTAGTCAGCTGGGATAGGCTCCAGCTCGCCTGCGACCCTGTAGAACAGGATAAAGCGGCTACAGATAATGAGATGAGATTTGATTTGTTTTCATATTCATTACAGATCATTCAACAAACCAAAAGGCAAAAAGTTGTCTAAGGTGTGCGTGTGTGTGTGTGTGTGTGTGTGTGCGCGCGCCTTCAAAAATATGGCGATGGAAAAACAACCGAAGTAAAGCAGGTAGAAATCACAGAACACGACGAGCTGCCACTAAACAAAAGACTCAATAAATTACACAAAGAACAAGCTTAAAACGTGTTTATTTTCTACAAACATCCAGAACGAAAAACACACGACATTTTGGCAGTAATACAGATTAAAAAACATTTTTTTTAAAAACTAACACCTGATTCACTTCCTGCAGTCAACTTGATTGACCTGAAGTCTGTTCGGAAGCAGACCGAGACCACAGCACTCGGTTCCTGACTAAAGAACCGTACCGAGGTTCTCTCTGTACGTTTGATGACTTCATGCTCAGCATGAAAGCAAAACCAAACAAATGAATCGAAAGAATCAATTTCATTCTGATTCAGAGTTGAATCATGGACTTGTGCGTGTTAAAGTGCAGTACGCTCTATTTAGCATGAAGAGCTACGCTAACCCTTGCATTTCCATAAGTGGAAACAGGCGTTTATGCGACGTCACTAACAGAGACTGAAAGAAATTCACCAAACAACCATCTTCGGTTAGATTAGATCTGATGCACACCAACAGAGGAACGTTAGTAGAGATGTATACATTATCTTCTGAAACTAACTAATTATATATAAATTAAATAATGTGCTAATGAGTGTGGAAATCTAATAACATGTTGTGTGAATGAAATCACAGGTTGAGTGAGTGAGGAACTGAGGACACGTCGGACGAGTCCATCGTTTGGATCGGTCACATATCTAATTCACACAGAGCTGAAAATTTCATACAAAAATTGTAGCTTTGCTCTGTGAACGCAGAAAACGAACAATCCCGTCAGTTCGCTGCTCGCTAGGATGAACAGGTTTTGACAAATTACAAGACCGCTTGTAAGAAAAAAAAGATTGACACTTCACACACAAATCACAGAAGTGATGAGCGAGCTCAAGCCGGACCCCGATGCTCATCTCTCCGAAACGAGAGTCAGAAATGAAGCCACTCCTTTTTTTCCCAGTGAAAAGGAGACACGTTTCATCTCGCAGCTTCAGTGCCGTCCTCATCACGCCCTGATAAACGCCTCCGCCCAGTCAACACACACTCCGACTCATTACAGTCATCAGGAATTCCTAGGAAAAGCGGATGGACGAGGAGTTTCAGAAAGCTGGATATAAACACACACACAGGCTCTAAGGGGAGCGGTGAAGAACCTCGTGACTGGATCGTGGAGATTAATGTTAAAGCTGGAGTTCTGCCGAGACATCCGTGCATTCCCACATCTACAGCTACAAAACCAGTCCGAGTTTATATCTGCCCAGTCTCCTGTGACTGGGAGTAACATCTGTGGAGAGGTTAAATGGTAAATGCTGCTTCCTGGTGTTTAAACAGAGGGAATGTAAACAGAGCTGAATAAACGCTCGATCACATCCCGGGTTGGTTCACACACACACACACACACACTTCACGATCACATCGGAAACAAACACATCATACTCAGACTCCATGTGGAAACAAACCGTGAGCAATTACACAATTAGGACTGTGTGAGGAGTGTGTGCAGTTAGATATCCTTGTGTTTTAACCCAATGTTCATATCGGAGCTCTGAGGACCCGACGCTGCTGTGTGATCTGACGCTGCCGTGTGATCCGCTCTCTGTTGATGCGAAAGGTCACCAATGCGAAAGCAGCGAGCTCTAAGACAAGTTACAGCTGATGTTAACAAGCATCACTGACTGGGATCTGATTACAATCCTGAGTTAGATAAAGCCCACATGAGGGCACCCATACACCAGGAGAAAAAAAAATTAAACAAAAAAGGGGACACACACACACACCACGGACTATGATTTAATGATCTTGCTATTAAATCTTCCACAGCCTCGTGTTCTAGTTCCCGGATTATCTGAGCTAAAATCTTGCCACTGACCCCGTATAAACTCACCCTGAAGTATGATGAGATGGTTAAGTGGAAGAGAGGAGATCATGTTTCCAGAAGGGATTATCTGGGAGCTGTTGCTCTCTTTTCTCATCATTTATATTTACAATAAACAATTTAGTTGATCATTACAACTACTGAAAATCTTTTCTTTGTATGTTTGTCAGTTAAATAAAAGGGTCACGTAAATTAACAAAATCACACATTTTTGTTTTAATTTCATTTTGGAAAACATGCCAACTTTTCTGGAAACGCAGCTCGTCCAACCTGTGAGAAAGCGGCTCACTGCTCTGGGAGTTATTTACTGAGAGTTTCATCAGTGAGGAGAGGAGAACAACACGACAGACGGCCTGTGGGTAAACGAACCCGATCCGAATAGAGCCAAAAACCATCGAGTTCAGCTCCTAACAACCTGTTTAACGACGTGCAATTTTACAAAAATAAACCACACAAGATAAAAATGATTTCAACTCCATTATACACAGTGTTCTAGCTTTCAGCTGAGTTAAAGAACATCATGAAGGAGAGATCAGTATTATATGAGAGAGAGAGAGAGAGAGAGAGAGAGAGAGAGAGAGAGAGAGAGAGAGACGCCCACTCGACTGTGTAAACTCCGCCTCCTGACAAATCATCAGTAAGTAGAAGTTGGATCCTGAGATCTCCTTACAGCTCTGTGTCTTTACAGTCAGATTAAAGCATCTGAGGATTTAGGGAAAGACATGAAATGTTCAAATAAAAACACTTTACACACACACACACACACACACACACACACACACACACACACACAGTTGAGTGGATTTCGAAAAACCTGACTTATCCCCCTTGATTAGAGCAATGATGCAGAACATGGAGCAACCATGTGTGGTAATCCAGGACCAGAACACACCTCATTTCCAGTCAGAGCAGCGCACGCACACACACACACACACCTAAATTTGTTATAATTGAATTTTGCCATGGCTTAATTATAAACCTGCTTCATAACGCGTTCATATTCAAAAATTAACCAAACACACACTTCATAAGGCCTGAAAAAAAAAATCTAATTGTGTTTCCTGTCACAACCTCAAAAAATAAATAAATAAATGATAAAAAAGGGTGGGCTGGTCAATTTTTTCCCCAAACGTCTTTCCTTTCTGTATTAAACCGTTATGTACAAACAACTCGGTGTTACTAAATAATCAAATGAGTTACAATTCATGAAAATCATAATTATATGCATGATTGCAGGATTTAATGAAAATAAAATGAATTAATAAATTTTGAAGTGTTTTTCTTCTCTGCTCATTACACCACTGCCTGATATTACAATCACACAAATAATCATCAAAACATCTTCAGGCTGTGCTTCATCAGTTCCACCAGAGCATGACGTGAGAGCACATCCCCGTTCAGTGACCAGAGAGAAGAAATCACATCTCATCAACGGTAAACATTTTTACTGTCAGTTTCAGGTCTCATTTTAAAATCACAGGGAAGAGATTTATCCAGGGTGGCACGGTGGTGTAGTGGTTAGCGCTGTCGCCTCACAGCAAGAAGGTCCGGGTTCGAGCCCCGTGGCCGGCGAGAGCCTTTCTGTGTGGAGTTTGCATGTTCTCCCCGTGTCCGCGTGGGTTTCCTCCGGGTGCTCCGGTTTCCCCCACAGTCCAAAGACATGCAGGTTAGGTTAACTGGTGACTCTAAATTGAGCGTAGGTGTGAATGTGAGTGTGAATGGTTGTCTGTGTCTGTGTGTCAGCCCTGTGATGACCTGGCGACTTGTCCAGGGTGAACCCCGCCTTTCGCCCGTAGTCAGCTGGGATAGGATCCAGCTCGCCTGCGACCCTGTAGAACAGGATAAAGCGGCTACAGATAATGAGATGAGGTTTATCCAGTTGTGGTGTAGTTGCAGATGTACAGGAACGCTGGTGTGGGATGTGCAGTCTGGTATAACTGATGCTTTTTTTTTATTTGATTTTTTACGACTGAAAACCTTTTCACGCAGGTGAAGTGGACGGGAAACACTGCATGTGTTTTTCGTTACGTCTGTCACCATTTTGCCGAGTTGGTTTTCTGCAAGAATTACATCGAAGTCCTGCATGTTATCGCTGTAGTCATGTGGTACATCACGACTATTACTGAACAGCAGTAAACTGTTTCCATCATTTGCAATGCATAAAATCCCATTCATTCATCGATAGATTACACACACACACACACACACAGAGAGAGAGAGTGTTAAGGTCAAAATTATTAGCCCCCATGAAATTTTGGAACATTACTATAAAATTCTCCCCAAATTTGTAACACTGATGTAATTTTAAAATATCAACCATTCACAAGTGTTATTCCGTAGTATCTGGTGCATTTTGGAATGTAAGATTAATATTCAAGTATCCTTAATCTCAAATATTGTGAAAAACGGGGTGGTCAAAATTATTAGCCCCCATGCAATTTTCTTGCTTTTAAAACACACATGACCAGCCTGTCAGCCTTCAAGCCACACCTGTGCAGTCAATTAGCTCCCAGACAACACCTGAACATCCAATCAGCATTGATTGTTACTTAAGGGACTCGAAGGAACAGGCCTAGAAGCAGTTGAACATTTCTGAGAGGGGTCTGCATTTAAAGCCATGCCAAAGACAAAAGAAATCACTCTAGACCTCAGAAAGAAAAAATAGTTGAGGCCCATATCAAGGGGGAAGGCTATACTGTCATTTCTCGACGCTTCACAGTCTCTTGAACAGCTGTGCAATGCATCATTGCAAAGTACAAGTAGTTCCATTTTGTGCATAACAAACCTGGGCATGGACGAAAATGCAAATTCTCAATCCCAGGAGAGAAAAATCATCAGGGATGTTGGCAAGAATCCCTGCACATCCACCAAAATGATTGTTGCTGACCTTGCCTCTTCTGGGGTTGAGGTCTCAAGGAAGACGGTACCGAGGGCTCTTCATCGTGGAGGGCTCCAAGGTCATTGCTCAAGAAAAACCCCATTACTCCAAAAGCAGCATCTCAAAGCCAGACTGAACTTTGCCCATGCACAATTGAAAGTTAAAGATGAGTTTTGGAAGTCTGTCCTTTGGTCTGATGAGACTAAACTGGAGCTGTTTGGGCACATGGATGTTACCTTTGGTTGGTGAAAGGGCGAGGCCTACAACCCCAAAAATACAGATCCCACAGTCATTACGTTTACATGCACAGAGAGAATCGAATTTCTGCCGTTGCTCGACTGAAATCGAAGTTCAAAATGCCATGTATACACCTTAATTCGGCTGAAATTGAACCGAACTTGATTTCTCGGAATCGAGCTACACGACCTAGTTTATGCGATTTCTGCCGAGCTACTTTGTGCATGTATACCCTATCGAGCTAGTTGTCGAGCTACTTCCGGAAGTGACGAGTGACGAGACCACAAGCGGGAAACACAACAGCCTCGGTCGGCATGACAACAGTAGTAGCGAGCAGCAGAAGAGGTCAGGAGGAACAAACGAAGAGGAGAAAATGGCAATGTAGAGCTCTCTGAAGCGTGGGTGGAGCACAGAGGACAGCAGGACAAAGCTTCTGGTACTAATAGGCTCTTTATTGTCAGACTTTTCAGTTTAACAGCCTACTTTTATTCTTGAGAGAAAAACACACACACACACACACACACGCGCGCGCTGTGTTCTAGTCCCGGGATGAGCTCTCCCCTCTGCCTCCTTAAATAGGGCGCGGTTACTGGGAAGACACACAAACACAGGTTAATTACCGTCAGGTGTAGTTACTCTGCCACTCACCTTCCCTGGCTCCGCCCTCCTGTCACAGACCGGCGCTTGACCACGCCCCCACTGCCACAGGCAAGCAGAAACGTGCACTTCTGGAGCAATGAGGAGACAGAGTTCATGCTCATTCAGCTTAAGGAGTTGAATATATTAAAATTCATGGACGGGAGAAAAACGCGCAATGGAGAACACGGAACTGATAACTTTGTTTACACTCTTGAATAGCTCTTCTTCATGACAACAACCAGAAGTGTATCAACACGATGGGGCGTGTTGCGCCACCTGTGGCTCGGGTGCACAATGCACCTCACACAATAGCCCGATTTCATTGTGTGCATGTACGATTGGATTTCTCTGGCACCCTGCTGGGACCTTCAGCTCGATTACCGACAGCAGCTCGATTTGGATGTGCATGTAAACGTAGTCACTGAAACATGGTGGTGGGAACATCATGTTATGGGGCTGTTTTGCTGACTCAGGCACAGGGAGCCTTGTTCTGGCATGATAATACAGACAATTGAGCACCAACGATGCGAGGCAAAACTGGGGGGGGGTCCGGGGGCATGCCCCCAGGAAAGTTTTTTGAAAATAGATGCTCTCAGATGCATTTTCAGGGTCTCAGAGGTTTTAGATCCATGATGATTATAGGATCGATTTTACCAGTGTTTCAATGATTTCTGACCTAAATAGTATTAATGTAAACACATTTGAAATTTCATCTTAAAAGTTCAACATGCAAGTTAAACTGTTTTGTTATCGATTACTGAGGTCTATGATAGACTGAAAATCTACGGGGATCCCTTAATTATCTATGATCAAGTCGTGTTGTAACAAAAATGTGCATGAAAATATGAACAGTGGTTTGCTCCATCTTATGCAACCCAATGAAGAGAATCGATCATCATGACCTCCTGTTGATCACAAAGGGATCTGAACCGAAGACCTGCCACCTTAAAATAAGTTGCTGTGTTACTATAACTGTAATGATTTAGAATGTTTCTGATGCAATTACCGTAATATATGTATAATTAAGATACACTGAAAAGAAAAGTCAGGCATCTGCATATTATAAAGTTTACATTTTGGCACTTTATTAAATGGACTAGATTAAGATTAAAACATATTTAAAGGAAAAGAAAACTTAATTCATACATTTAAGTTTGCGGAAAGATTATGTACTTATAAACACATTCATGAAGAGAATTTGTTAATAAGTGTCAAATGTAGCATAATTGCGAATAATAATAAATCTATGGCACATACTCAAAACAAAAGTCCATGCCCGAAAACCATGCAATTTGGACCAGCTGGAGCTCTTTGCCAAGGCAGTGTGATGTCACGGTGAGCCTTTAACAAAAGAATAATCCGGAGCCGCCCTTTGTTAAATGGATCCCAGTGACATCACACTGCCAAAAATGCTTATGATTATTATTTGAAATGATGCTGTATTTGACACATTTGGACAACTTCACTTGGTGAGAGTGTTTATAAGTACATAATCCTTCTGCAAACCCAAACTACTACTACTTTCTACTCCTTTAAAGCGGATTAATTCTCCTTGGCGTTTGCTTGGCCCAATGTTGGGCAGCCCTCTCATAGTCCGTCTCGCTGTCATCCATGCTGATGTGGATCAAATTGTCCAGCGAGTGCTTTTTGAGCCAGTCGCTGTGATCAGAATTGACGACGTTTTCGTTGTCGTGACATTTGTCTGAGTTTGTGCGCCATCACTCACGTGGGTTTGTCGACGTTTAGTCAACCAATCTTTGATCGAAGCCATAATGATAATAGACTAGGTCAAGCTTTTGTGATTAAAATCAGTCGGCTTTGTCCGTCCGGTGGGGGACAACATCGGCAGCCAAATTCACTTATAACGAATCGGAAAATTCCGGGATGTCTGACATTTTCTTTCGATATTTTTAATGGATGGTTTGAACAGATTACAGTTTGTTTACATGATACCACGCGGACATATTACTTTGACAGAATCAACACAAATATTGGAAAAAAAAGACGGCTTGTTTAACACAAACAGCAATCAGTATGTAAATGGATCTGTTATTTGCTTTCCTATGTATCTAGTTACTTGTGGGTAGGAAATTTAACGTATCGGTATAAATCTAAGCGTATCGGATTTTAACTAAAGCGACTAAGTGTCTCGGCAGGCAGAGCAAGTGTATCAGGTCCGATACGCTAAAACGCTTTGGGGAAAACCGTATATATATTACACAAAATACAAAATACAAAAAAAAAAAAAAAAAGAGGAGGAGGAGGAGGAGGAGGAGGAGAGAGAAAAAAAAAAAAGAGGACACTGGTTGTATTTTTAACACTTCAGAAATGTCAGGGTCAGGTGAGCGACCGGAATTTTTTTTTTTTGATAGGCCTAAACTAAAATCATAAATTCACACCATTTACTTGAACCAAGTAATCTGATTTCTGCAACAATCTGCATTTCTTAAAATAAATAAATAAATATAATTTAAGAAAAAGAAATTTGAACCAAACCTCACACCATCAGGCCAGCTGTTTCATCAATAAAGTCTGAGACCTCACTGACTCTTTAAATATGTCCATTTCAAATTCATATATTTTAGATTCCTTCTTTTGATATTCTTTCTCTGCATAATACAAAGATAAGAGTCATCAGCAGATGACATATTCCCTCGGCATGAAACCCTACTCCAAATTTTCCTAAGTCAAACTGGTTGCCATGGAAATACAGAAAGAATTTTTTTTTTTTTAATAATTACAGAAATCCCAAAATGTCAAAAGGCACAACTCCTCTAGTCACTTAACATAACTGTCAGGTTTCATGAAAAAATTCCTAATAGTTGAGTTATGCTCTGGAAACTAATGTTTACAGACAGAGCGATCGCTATAACGCCCCGTATGATATCCCGGGGGGAAATAATAAGGATGAAGAGTTGGTCTCATCTGATATGGTATTGATGTAAACAGAGAAACCAGCAGACTGTTAGTGTGGCCAAAGAACAACTTTCTTCTGTTCCTGATTGTCTTTTTGTTTGAATTCAACTCAATTCCAATGCCAAGGAAGATATTATAGACAAGTTCATAGTACTGCCATGGATTTCTATTATGGTGGTCAATTCTGTCATGGAGGACTTACAGAACAGAGCATTATGAACATTTCTGAACCCACTGAGAACGTACTGCAGGTCTGTGGATACCGCATTCTATAAATCACATGAACAACCAAGATCGACATCGGTTTACGCTTGAGATATAATCCTGAAGGTCTTCCATTCTTGGATACTCTGAACATTGTACAAGAAGATGGCAGGATTAACGTATCACAAATATCACAAGAAAACACGTACAGATAGATATTTAGAGTTTAACAGCCACCACACCATAAGGCCTGCGCTGTAAGGACTCGATATCACAGAGCCCATGATATTCCTACAAAACAGACAAAAACAGGAGACAAGAAGAGAAACACCTTTTCAACACACAAACGGATCCCCCAAGAACGTCATCCACAAGGAAACACACAAGAAAGTTCCACCAACACAGGAGTGGAAAGGATTCGCCACTTTCCCCAGCATTAAAGATGTGACCGAGAGAATCCAGCGTATATTAAATCAGCATTTAATCAGATCCAGGGTTAAGCCGGTCCAAACGCTGAAGCAGATCTTAGCAAAACCAAAAGAGAAAAACATGGGTGCCGTGTTCCAGGTTCCTCATAAAGACTGCCCTGCTCAGTGTTTTGGTGAGACTGGACTTTCACTTGATAAAAGAATGAAAGAACGTTAGGGGAGTGTGATGCTGGATAAATGTGAGACCTGGGCTTTAGCTGATCGTGCCAACAGCCTGAGCCATGATGTATCATGGGATAACAGGGTTTACTGTGGTTTAGCCCCATCACTGGACTGAACTCAATTTTATCATAATTTTGCCTTCTGAGACACCAGTAACAGCAATTTATCAGTTTTTAGAGTTAAGATTCAGAAATTATAAAGCCCACAGCCAGATACTGATAGGTGGCCATTCTGCCATGTCCATGCTGAACATCTTACATTCTTCAAGTGGTTTAACCCCATCACTGATGTGAACTCAGTTTGATTGTAATTTTACCTTCTTAGACACCAAGAACAGTCACTTATGAGAGCTTTTAGAATCAAGTACCACAAAAAAAATATAATCTACT